>NC_084559.2:36645645-36798145 GCF_033978685.3 Nerophis lumbriciformis | reverse complement strand
ACAATAATTGCTGTATGTTAACTAATTTTCAGACAAAATTAAATATATGCAAGCTATACACTGACTACTCTTAAGGTACTGTAAATCCAGGTTTAATTTCTATAGTATTGAGCCCTAACCAGAAATAATACAATGGTTGCTTAAATATAGTACAGCCTTTAAGAATAATATGTAATATACATTTTATAATTTATATATATGTATTATGTATGTAGGGCTTCACGGTGGCAGAGGGGTTAGTGCGTCTGCCTCACAATACGAAGGTCCTGAGTAGTCTTGGGTTCAATCCCGGGCTCGGGATCTTTCTGTGTGGAGTTTGCATGTTCTCCCCGTGACTGCGTGGGTTCCCTCCGGGTACTCCGGCTTCCTCCCACCTCCAAAGACATGCACCTGGGGATAAGTTGATTGGCAACACTAAATTGGCCCTAGTGTGTGGGTGAGAGTGTGAATGTTGTCTGTCTATCTGTGTTGGCCCTGCGATGAGGTGGCGACTTGTCCAGGGTGTACCCCGCCTGCCGCCCGATTGTAGCTGAGATAGGCTCCAGCGCCCCCCGCGACCCCAAAGGGAATAAGCGGTAGAAAATGGATGGATGGATGTATGTAATGTGTAGTCTAATTCAGATAAAATATGTAAACAAGATAATAGTTGGTTATTAAAAATGTCAGAGAGTTGATTTGATAATGCATTAGATTATCATGGCAACTTGTAACTTTGTAATGTTTCTTTCTTCCCCCTCATTTTACAGTCCTAACCGTAAGTATAATATAATATATATAATGTACATGTATCATGTCTGTCTTATTGTTGCATTCCGCCAAAAACAACCAGTTTTGCATGTCTGTTAAGTTATCCTTTATTCAATTTTGAATGGCTGTGCAATGGCTCAGTTGTAAATATATAGCCACTAGATGGCACTATATACTTTTATTATGAATTTTCCTGTGCCTATGGTTGAACTATTAAAAAAAGTGTAATTTTTCAGACACAATTTTGGCAACATGCGAATTTTGTAGCTCAAAGAGTTTTATTATGTCTTCTAGTTGAATATACGTTTGAGTAACTTATAGTCAGACAAGATTTTGGTACAATAAATGGGGTATTTTGCCTTAATAGGTGAAATATGTTAATCTATTTTACCAAAATCCTGTCTAACTAAAATTTATTAACATGCTTTTTGTCCTCCCGACTTCAATTAATATATTTTCGACCGTATAGCTTTATGTTGTACAACACATGGATAAAATGCACCCCATTAAACCTGACAACACAAAAGCATATAAACTGAATACCTTTTTTGTCGTGTGACATTAAATACCAAGTTGTATGAGAGTGCATATTTGATCTTTTTGGAATCCACTGATCCATGAAGACCTCAGCTTAGATTTTTCACCGCAGGAACTTTCCCATTTACCTGGGTTTTGGGGGGAATTGAGGGGATTATTATGATGCGTTCAAGAGGCCGTAAAACTCTTGAACGCATCATAATAATCCCCTCAATTCCCCCCAAAAATGGATTAACTCGCTGGAATATAAAGACAATATAACATACATCCATAAACGTGGACGCATATGCAAAAGTGCAATATATATATCTGTACAGTAATCTATTTATTTATATCTGCACCTTAGTGATTTTTTATCCTGCACTACCATGAGCTAATGCAACGAAATTTCCTTTTTATCTGTACTGTAAAATTCTAATTTGAATGACAATAAAAAGGAAGTCTAAGTCTAAATAAAGTCCCCCCTGTGTTTCCACCCAAAACTAACTGGGTAGATTTAGTTCTTCAGGAAGTTTTCGGAGTTCCTGCCTGCTAGGTGGGACTTTTGGAAGGTACCCGCAACCTTTTTGGGGGCAATCTGTGCTGTAGAACGCTGATTTTGTTGAACACAGTTGGGGGCGATCCTAAAACTTTTTTTTTCAAACACACGACCGCCATCAGAAAATGCAGGGCGACATGTTTATTTCCCATTTCTTGTGGATTTTTGATTCCAACAAACTTGACAAGGGAGAGAAAGTAGAACTAAAGGAGCTTTCAACATGCAGGAACTTTTGTGGGGTATTTTTGTGCTAAAGAACGCCGATCGGTAGAACTATCTTGGAATGTTTTACTCAGCCGTAGTCTTTAAACCATACGCAGTTGATTGTTGTTTATTTTTGGTTTATGAACTTAATATCAATGCGCAAAGCTACGAGAAATGGACTGACTCTTTTAAACGAATTCACAAAGTAGTATGAAGGCGACCTCAGTTGCTTACTATTCTGACTTTGTTTGACAAATATGAAATAAAGGAGGTAGTACACGAGTAAAATGACAGTAAATAACATCAAATATTAACTCTTTACTTTAGTAAACAGTTAATTTCAGTCAACTTGACTGAACAGAATGCTAATGCTAACAAGCTCAAGCGACGTGTTCATGTTGTCGGCTTGAGATAAAGACTGACATTTATTATTCATATATTGGGATCTTTCTGTGTGGAGTTTGCATGTTCTCCCCGTGACTGCGTGGGTTCCCTCCGGGTACTTTGGCTTCCTCCCACCTCCAAAGACATGCACCTGGGGATAGGTTGATTGGCAACACTAAATTGGCCCTAGTGTGTGAATGTGAGTGTGATAGTTGTCTGTCTATGTGTGTTGGCCCTGCGATGAGGTGGCGACTTGTCCAGGGTGTACCCCGCCTTCCGCCCGATTGTAGCTGAGATAGGCTCCAGCGACCCCGAAGGGAATAAGCGGTAGAAAATGGATGGATGGATGGATGTTATTTACATCTGAAATGGACCAAAAGGAATCGCTTGACCCTCATGAATTCATCATTTACCGAGAGGGCCACTTTTTGATTTTTTATGATCAATTCGATAAACTTTATTTTTTTAAATCATATCGTTTTGTATATTATTGCCCATACATCCATCCATTTTTTTACCGCGTATCCCTTTCGGGATCACAGGGGGTTCTGGAGCCTATCTCAGCTATAATCGGGCGGAAGACGGGGTACACCCTGGACAAGTCGCCACCTCATCGCAGGGCTGACACAGATAGACAGATAACAGTCACACTCACATTCACACACTAGGGCCCATTTAGTGTTGCCAATCAACCTATCCCCAGGTGCATGTCTTTGGAGGTGGGAGGAAGCCAGAGTACCCGGAGGGAACCCACGCAGTCACGGGGAGAACATGCAAACTCCACACACTTTGTATTTAATTTACTTAGACTTTACTAAAATAACTGTGACCTAATGTCTGTTTATTTACGTGATATCAGTGTAAAAATATACTTAACCACTCCTCCATACTACCCTGAACTGTGAAATGCGGTGGAAACACAATCTGTAATTGGAGTGCAGTTTGTTAAATGGAAATGTGAATGCTATTCGAATGTATGGTGAAGAACTCGGGGTCATATTGCTATTCTTGTATTCTTTTTGCAAATGTGTTGAGGGGATATTTCAGTGAGACTGATCTAAATCCAAAGTGAAGTCAAAGAGCCCAGAGAATAAGCTCCGTTATTGATCTGTAGTTCCTGCACAACGTCTTTGCTCCCCTCCAGTTAATCCACAGGGTCAGCTCTAATGACATTGAGGAGCTCCGCCGCCAGTCTACCATTTGCAATTTAGATGCAGGGTAGGGAGACAATATATGGGTAATAATGTGCAGGGAAAGTCAAGTAGAATGAGAGCTCGGTCCTAACACCAAAATGCAAGCACAAAATAATGTGCTTTAACAGTATGCCATAGTCACAAGTTCGTCTCTCAGTTTTAAGGTCAGGGTTTGTTTTATTTTGTCAGCCTAGATTTTGTGATTTAAGGGAGGTGCATTTCCTGTGCCTCACTTCAAATGTGGGAAATCGTTACACAGCTGTACCGAAATGAGATAAATTCCAAATATGAGTACGTGTGATGTTATACCCCGAGCATTTACAACTGACCGTGACTGTTTTTGAAAGGAGATGTTGTCCGTCTTGTGATAAATCTGCGAAGAAGGAGTTAACGACTAATTTTGTGCTGTTGTATTTTTTATTTTTTTGCACCCCCCAGAAGAATTCCTGTGGCAAAACAGGAAGCCACAGGGGGAACAGTTACCAGCCCTAATCTTGTGCAGATCCTCTGATAGCTTTCTGCACCGCAAACAATAGTCGTCAGGGCTGAGGTGGCTCTGAATGTTGCTGAAAGATGGGACAACCAGGCAAAACTGATCTGTCTGTTTTTTCGGTAAGGTGTGGTCATTTGAAAACACTTGTGCCGCCACAAGATGCTTTTGTTTATATACTTTAAGAGCACAGCAACCCAGTATTTTACAACCCCTGTCTTCTGCCTTCACATCAGATCTGCATACTGTATATCCAGACTTTAAAAAAACATAACCATTGTCTGTTTTGAATGTGTTAGTGGAATACTATACATTACAATAACAGTCTATCCAATCCCCAGTATAAAATTACCGAATTCCAGATGGAGCCCTGCGGGGTCTTCAAGGAAGGAAGTTAAAAAATACTCTTGAGTGTAAACCTGAAGTGTGAGTTGATTTACCCTAAGATGGGAAACTCTGTGTGTCGGGTTTCATCTGATCTGAGTTAGTTCAATCAATCCTGAGTATAATGACTCTTGAGTTAAGACTACAATAAAAAACATGATTATTGGAGCGCTGATTCTACGATTCACGATAATAACTGGTGACAAAAAAGGCAGATTTTCTTTAACCAGCTGGGACTGAAATGGTTAATATGTGTTTGTGGTGAGTATGAACATTTTTAGAAATAAGAATAATATTGTTTTTATTATGTAGATATTTTTGTGAGAATATGTGCACAAAACCTACACACGCGTGTTTATGACCTCCTATTATTAAGCTATAGGACTTAATATCACTGTTCTCCTCTTTGGCAGCTACCGTATATTTGCTTTTATTCTTCTGGGAGGACTTTGTTGAATTTTGGTGGGTCTACATGAATTTCTTATCATGAAGAACATTTGTGAGGTCAGATGTCACTGAGGTTAAATGAGAAGATTATCTCAAAGGTGTTTGATAGGGGTTGAGGTCAGAGCTTTCAAATACTATATTGACCTGAATATGAGTCTGAAAAAGATGGTTTGTATTATATTCGGGGTTTAGAGATTTACGGTAAATCCCCGCTATCCGCGAAGTTTGCGTTCCAAGATGCCCAGTAAGTAGCAAAAAACTGAACAAATAGATGTACTTATAAAAAGTCCTGTCTTTGATTCTCTAAATCAGGGGTGTCAAACGTACGACCCGAGAGATGATTTGAAATGAGTTGAACATTTTGAATGAAAGAAACTGCTGTTCTCAATGTGTCCACTGAAGGTCACAATAGCAATTTTTTGTATCCCCTGCTGCAAGAGCGTGCATGACTTCACAGGGGGCAAAGCTATGTGCCCGGTTAAGATAGAGGACTGGGGACCCATTATCTGGGTGCACATAAATATGCTGAAATAATATGTATCCCCTTCTAACTTCATGTGTGATGAATGAAATGAGTCCAAATTCACAAGTTTTGTTGTGGATGATGCAGTACATCAGTTGAGGAAAATTAGTAAATTACAATAATAACACCCCGTAATTTGATTTTGATATTATTATTTATTCCATCTTCTGATAGATTAAAAATTAACACCAATGGGAGCATTTTAAAACTCTGCCAGACTCAATTCCACATATTTGACTGATGAATATTATCACATCATTTATTCAGAAAGTATAAATCAAGACAAATGAAAATAGACTACTATTAACAGCAACATGTAAGTGTAAAAAAACACATTAAGTTGTCTTTATTTTTAAGTTATCATGCCATGATTTTACCAGTTGGGCCCACTTGGGAATAGATTTTCCTCTGTGGCTCCAGAGTTAAAATTAGTTTGACACCTTGTAATATGCCTTTTTTGGTTATGAAACAAATGTTATATTAAGTTGTACATATTAAGAAACAATTACAGAGTATACCAGTGTTGGTGGTGAGGTTCATGGCTTTTGAGGCATTGACTCCCTTCGTTATTTGTTTTAATGTCAATATATTGTGCTCTAATCAATGTTAATACATATTTCTCATTAAGAGCATAACACACACACAAAAAGAAAATAATTAATATTTGGTATGAATAAATAATTTTAAACAATTTTGAAATACTTGATCCTATTAATTTATTTTTATAAAGTTAAACATTTGTTGTCTTTTCATTATTGTATTCAATGTTAATGGGCCTATCCTTCTCCAAGAAAACGTGGTACTTTATAAAAAGTAAGATTGCCTTTTGTTTTGAGAAGTTTCTCCATCTTGGCAGCCAGATTCATTCATTTATTCAGCAGAACATTTTCTTTATTCCATCTCACTTGTTGCTGAATCTTGCTGACACAGTGACGCTGTTGTTTGTTTATTTCAATGAAAACAATTTAAAACCCCGCTGGCGGTGGCTTTTCCTCTCTGTAGTAAGAGAGCAGCGACGAGCCCTTACCAGCTCACTTATGCACCTCCCACTTTACGGTGAGAAAGGGAAGTTATGCGCCTTTGTGTATGATTTATTTCTATTTTATTGACCGATTAGCAAGAATAATGATGTTACATTTCCATTAAATAGATTGTCGTTGTTTGGACGAGGAATCTGACTTGACTATTAACCTTGTATTCCCAGGTATGTTGGGAGGATGTTCCGAGATGGGAGCAGTTGGGAGGCCCGCTGTCGGACATGGACCTTGCCGTGCCAACACGCTGCAAGCAAACTGGATGCGGCATAGAGTTGTAGCTTCGATCATTTCGCTCAGCCAGGAAGCCTCCCTCACTACTCTCCTCTGTCAACGGTAATGGTCCTTCCGCAGGTTTACCTACGTAAACCTTTTTACAACTTTTACTTCCTAGTCTACATTAAATGGATGTGACTTCCCTTTCTCTATCCGTGACCAGGGCAACACTTTTTTTTCCAGAGAGCAGCTATGGTAATATACAGTATCTTTTAAATGAAAAAACAAATGTCATTCCAAAAATGCCAGTACACACCCAAACGCATCACTTAAATTTGTTTTAATCAGCTCTTTAAGTCATCTATCCGGTAAAGAAATATAAAATAATATTGCTGAAAAGACGGTATGTCTAATGTTTTTATTTTTGACAGTCCCTATATGTCGACAAAAATACATAGCTATTTTTTAAATGTACTAAATAAAGACACAAAACAGCGACCACATAACAATTTCAGTCTTGATAGATCACACTGTGTGTGCTAAATGGTTATATATGCATTTTCTTTTTCCCAGTATATATTCTGCTTCTGCATATAAATGAAGACAGACACGCTAAATTGATGGTGCTTCTTATTTTGCTCCTTTGAGAGTAAATCAGCTTTGCTTGTGCAATCGACATTGCACGTGTTTTAATACACCTTAAGTAGCTCAGGCCCTATGTCTAGGCCACTTGAATAGTCTGGTTATGTAAACTTAAAAAAATACCATGTATTTTAAACTCAATTGACTTAATTCAAACATTTTTGTTGTTCTGTAGTGCACATACTGTAAACATAATTTAATGAGCAGCTGCCTCACTACTGGTGCTTGAAAAAAAACATCTGAACACAACCTACGTATTCTACAGTATTCATGTTTCAGGTTCATGTCTAGATCACCGTTCTATCTCAGAGAAAAGGTGTGTTGTCTCAGTAAAACAAAAGAGTTGCTTTGTCCCCATGTCAGGTTAAATCCTCCCTCAGCAATTATCGTTCACCTTGCAAAGACCTTGGTCGGGAACACGGTGACTGTGCTTTAAGAAGTAGTGGTGCATAAAGACACTGTGACGCTACAGGCAAAGAAATAACTTTTTTGAGCTATCTCGTTTGCCTTAGTTTTATCTTTTTAAACTCTTGTTTCCCCATATTTGACATTCTAAGTAGGATTCTGTGCACGATGCAGGTTGACACATGTTAAGACAACACTCTTTCCTAATCCTGAATGAGTTGTCACACACTCAAGTGCAGCTCAAGGTTTTGGCAGCAAAGTTACATCAACCTGAGCAACATTTATTTGTGAAAATGATTACGCATCGCGGTCTGAAATCACTTTGCCGCTGAAGCATTAAGGCGTTGTCTGTCAGAGCTAGGGGAAATATTTGCCTTCAGCAGTTTAGCTCTTTCAAAATCAAAGCTGCCTGCCAGCAAGCGAGTTCCTCGAAATCAAATCCAGTCAATCGTCCCTCCAAACTTCCACTTGGTGAGGAAAAAGACTCTTGTCACTCAAACAGTTGCTGGAAACCAAAACATACCCTATAGTGGAACCTCTAAAGTCGAACGCCCCACAACTCAGGATTTGACCTTGGAGAAAAATACACTTTAATGTTGCAACAACCTTCCATGTTCAAACTGGCAGTATGTATGATACCGCACGGGTTCTTAGCTCAACTTTCAGATCAGCAAGCGTCAAGGTTTAGCGCTATAGTTTTTGTACCTTTTTTTTTATATAAAGAGGACCAGCCAGACGATAAGAACTACCTAGAAGTTCGAGTATAAGGACTCATTTTTAAGAATCAGGTTTTTTGGGGTGAGGCTCTGGATTATGGGGGCTATTCAGGAATGTAATATTATTTGTTTCACGATGTAGTCACAGAAAGGGTCCAACTCCTAGAATCATACCGTCTGTTTGTCATCCTCTATCAACCAGGAAGTTGCCTACTTAGACAATGTCCACACGAACACAAATACTTTAACAACTCATATGCGTACATTAGGGGGGCTCGGATTTTTATTTATCCGATTCCTAATCGATTCATAACTTACAAAAAATTATTTTTATTTGTTGTTAAAATATATATTTTTTTTTTTTCAGAATCAAAATGTTTTGTGACATGTAACCTGTTTTGAAACTCCATCTATCCATCCATCCATCCATGGATGGATGGATGGATGGATGAATGGATGTTTTGAAATTGTTTTATTATAATTGCTACGCCAAATAATGCATTGAGAGAATCGGTTTGAATTGTTTCTTAATCAAGTTCAATTGAGAATCGATTCTGAATTGAGTTGTCACCCAAGAATCGGAATTATATCGAATTGTGAGGTGCCCAAACATTCCCAACTCTGGTGTACATATACATATATAAATTATATTCGTTTTGCCTTCTTGTCTTCATGCAAAGGCATACTTTATCGTAAATTCCGGACTATAAGCTGCTACTTTTTTCTTACGCTTTGAACCCTGCTGCTTAACAGACGGACCGGCTAATTTATGGATTTTTTTGGCTGACGGCAATAATAAAAATAATTTTATAGAAAAAAAACCAAGCCAAAATACGGACAGAGTGTTTTATTGTTTGTGCTATAGCGCCATCTTTTAGACAAATTTGCTAACTGCAGGTGCTGCAGAGTTCTTCCATTAATCAGTACTGCTTTTTTTTTTTTCAACCGGAATACTGTAGTCTTCTAGTCGTCCATAGCGTTCTCTAAGCAACGTTTGTATGTTTTACTACAGGGGTCGGGAACCTTTTTGGCTGAGAGAGCCATGAAAGCCAAATATTTTAAAATGTATTTCCGTGAGAGCCATATATTTTTTTTTAACACTGAATACAACTAAATGCGTGCATTTTTAAGTAAGACCAACATTTTTAGAGTATAATAAGTCTCTCATTCTTTTTAACAACATTGTTATTCTGAAGCTAACCAATAATAAATAAAATACTTCTTACCATTAATGCGACTTCTTGAACAGGTGCGGTAGAGAACGGATGGATTAATTAAAATGCATGAGAATGTTTTATATTTTGAACGTTATTTTTAACACTGTGATTACCAGCGGAATTATTCAGTACTTATCCTGTTAAGTAATGTCAGCTAAGATTTATCTGAGAGCCAGATGCAGTCATCAAAAGAGCCACATCTGGCGCTAGAGCCATAGGTTCCCTACCCCTGTTTTACAACATAACTAAAACTGTTTGTACATACTAAACCATGATATCTGTAGTAGTGTTTTCATGCATATTTGTATGTGCTATTGTAATGTAATGATGCTAGCGTCCTTTGCATTAGCTAATATGCTAGCACGTTTACAGGCGTCTGTGTTAGTATTATTAACTTACACTGGGATTATGTTTGTATTGTGTCAGTTTCACAAATTCCTTAGTAAACTCACCAAGACGTTACCGTAGTTATAGAGTCTGTTTAGCTGATTGGAGAGCTAACTTCTGCAGCTAGTAGGTCCATGGCAAGGACTTCTGTTTTGTTTGATCAGCCTTTAACTGCTGTTTTACAGGCCCAGTTTGGAAACAATTAAGGTATGTAAATAAATATTTACAGACTATTACTGTGTAAATAACTCATATCGGAAATATCTCTAGCTTGTAGTCCGGTGCGGCTGATGTATGGAAAAATATATTTTTCTTTTAAAATTTAGTGGGTGCCACTATATGGAAAAATATATTTTTCTTTTAAAATTTAGTGGGTGCCACTTATATGTCTGTGCGCTCTATAGTCAGGAAAATACGGTACTTACGTGTTTTGGTTCCATTTGGGCATTGGTAGTTGAAGGCCTTGCATCCGCCTTATAATTTTGAGTTAACTAGACAAAATGCAAATAATTCTTTTACGACCCAAGTTTTTAAGTTTACATTACATCACACATGTGGTTGACAGTAGAGAAGGGATTCAAATGGCCCCATTCCTGCGTAGATCTCGCGTGAGAAAAATTGGGGAGGCTGGGTAATCATTTTGCAATGCAGTCTGCTGAAAGTTGGAATTACCACAAGAGACATTTTAAAATATTCAAGACTCTACTGCCGTCTGGCGGCTAAAGTGTATAGTGCACCTCCCCAATTCGTCACGTTTCATGTGTCAGGTAAACCACAACTTTTCAACAAATTTTCGCTTATTTATTTGTCTTCAATGACTATTGCGGAAGGACCATCATAACAAAACTAGATAAATAATTTCTGACCATACTTTTGCATACATCATGTGACAGACGCTTAGAAAGTTACAACCACTGCATTTGTCACAACCAGTCTGCTCTAGTTTCCATCTGGACCAATAGGAGCCTTTCAGGCCCAAGAGTCTGCCAGTGTATCAGTAGAAGAAGGCAGTTAACGTGGGCACACAACCTGTGTCCTGACCTTGATACCAGATCATCCATCATTTAGGCTTGGGGAAGGATTGAGGGTTAAAGGTGTTTCTGAATGAAAGACTCTTCAACCCACCTTAAAGCCGTCATCAAATTAACAGTAAAGTTAGTTTTTGGGGAGAAGGTGATGCTTCCAGGCTCCCTTTGAACATGGGTTATGTTTATTTACTTTTGCTGACCGAGATCACTAACTTTTTTTTTTAAATGGCTATTGGAATGATATTTATTTCAAAATGGCTTAAAAAATAAGATGGACCGGGTCCAATTTTTCGGAAATATTGCACAAATGCACACCACAGAGGTCCCTGAACTTGATATTAAATCTCGTAGAGTCAATTATTAGACATTGCTTTATGGCAAGCATTTTGCTAATAATCAAAAACATATTTGTTTCAAAGGGAACAATAGAAGTGACAAAGCAAAGCCGAACCAATAACTAAAAATAAAAGTATTTTAGTTTGCGGTGCAAGTCTGTGCGGTAGAGTCATACGTAGTTAGCATATCTGGCTCACGATTATTCTCTGTGTGAAGTTTGCATGTTTGCCGAGTGATTGTGAAGGTTATGTCGGGGTATTCCATCTTTCTCCTATTATTATGGGATTTAGGAGACTACGTCCCGAAAATATGCATGTTAGGTTAAGAAGTGGAGATTCTGTATTGTCCATGCGTGCAAGTGTGAGTGTATGTTCGTCTCTTTGTGCCCTGTGATTGACTGGCGACCAGTCCAGGGTGTACACTGTCTCTCAGTCAAAGTCACCTGGGATAGTCTCCAAATGACCTAATAAGGACAAGTGGTATACAATAGTCTGGGATGAAGTATATGGTTCTAAATGTTGTGTTGCAGCTGTGCCTCACACATCTTGTTATCATTCATAAGTCAAAAACAACATGTGAAGAAGCTGGACATTCGATAATTTGCCAGATTGATCAATAGACAGAAGGATGCCGTCTCATGTCATATTTTGGGACATTCTCATCTGCAGCCTTTCTTACACATAATTCTCTGTGGCTGCCCCACTGAAGCTTGTCTGTTGGTGTGCTGGCTTATCCACATCAGCACCCGGCGCACGTTCCACCCAGCTCAGATCATCAGGAATTTCACCAATGGAAAAACCTGCTTAGAATTCAGAGAAAGGCAGTGCATATATCTCTAATTGTGAGAGAGTTTTGTGCTTTTGCTCAGTCACATTCTTTTCTTTATAGAGCCAGACAGAAATGATAAGAGAGAAAAGTATTTTTTTTTGCCCAAACCAGGATATCTGAACTTGTATGCACATCTTTCTTTAAAACTTTCAATATCCTCAGTGCCTGAGAGATAACTGATGTTTTTCAGTTTAGATTAAAATCTGCATCAACACAACAAATGATTTGGTCAGAATCACTGCATATATCCTAGAGAGTACAATGAAAAAATTTCACCTACGTAATTATTTCACATCTGTTGAGGAGAACCGCTTGAGGCCCCTTTAGTAACAAACCATTTAACTGCTGCCTAATTACTGTATGAATCACCATTGCCTATAAAAAGTCTCAGACATTCAGTGTACTTTATTTCAGTAATGAAAAGGGTATTTGCTAGGTATGTAACAAAATAGTCAACTCACAATACAATATAAGGCTCATGATACAAAATACTCACAATACACAATTAGAATTAACTACCTTGTTGAAGTTCAAACATTAGCAGAAAATAAATTATGTAATTACATCAATAGGCCTTCCGTCCTTTCTGGTGCATAGGCCATAAACAGTTGTCTTCCCGTGGTCCGTCCTTGGCTAGTCGTCCCAGCTGAAGTTCTATTTTCCAACAGTCTGACGTCTGTAAATGTATAATGACGGGAACAAGGTCGGGAGTGAGAGTGTAGCTGGAGCGGTCTGCAAGTCAAGTCAGTCGGCTGTCGATCTTGTGATTGTTGATCAACCATCTCCTCGTCGTCCTTTCAACACCCGAGCAAAAGCTACCGTATTTTATACACGCACAAAAACATCAGAATCCGAGAGACTTGTAACTGCAGTCTCCCTTTTTGAATATTCTACGCCCCCCATAGTAGTCACTTATGATTTTTCTCCCCCCCCCTCCTCCCCCTGCTCATTTTGTTAGTTATTAATGGAAAAGGGACTAGAGAAGAAACAATTTCCATTGCATAATAAGGAGTTGTGATTGAAAGATAATAGCATACAGCAAGGCTGTAACGATTAGTTACAGTTGATTTGATTCAGAATTTGTGGTTGCCGATACGATTTAGGGAAGATAACATTTTTTTTAAACGATACGATCTGAAACTATTCAGTGAGCTGAAATTGGTAGAATGTTTGGCTAAAAAGTTACTGAATCAGTGGGACTGTGAAATAAATACTGGACACCGTAGGTGTAGTTTTCAATATTCCTGTTATTTTAATGAATTGATATATTAATCAATACAAACAAGCAAGTAAACAACAATTAATGGCCAATGCGTTCACATATTATTTGAATAAAGTGCGAAGAACACTTTTGGTTGAATTAAAAAGAGGAAACATTTTCTGCTCTCGTTTTCAAATTGAAGCAAATTTTGAAAAAACTACAGTAAACAACATTTTAACAGTAGATGTACTTGCTACTTCTGCTTTTGTTTTTCATCACAAAATCATATAATATTAATATCAAAACTAAAGTACAACCAACATCTCTTCAGGTTGAAATAACAGTAGGTTAACCCGCTACTCTTGCTGATGTTTTACAATACAGAAATAATACAAAATAAATTATTATAAACAATTAAGTGCGACCAAATATTTACAGGTTAAATGAGAAATAGTTTGACCTGCTACTACTCTCATTTTAATAAACAGCTACGATAGCAGAAAAATTAAAACACATGCAAACGCCACAACACAATGCATAACACAGCAACTATGCGCCAAACTCGAAAATTCAAAGACAAAACAGCAGTGACAGCGGACAAGTTTCAGCAACTTTCTGAGACGGAAAGTTGAAAACAGTGTAATGAACGTAGTTGGAAAAGTAAGTGAAGTGCGACCACTTTTTCAGTCGTAAATAATATATTTTTACTTTTTCAATGATACTACTATAATGTTCAGGAAGTTGGTGCGTCGCCGTAACTTGATCCCCTGCCACTTCGGTTGTGTCCGTCACGCCTTTTGTGGCTTAAAGTTGTGATGGTGCTTTATAATATTGTGTTGTGGCACATGTATTTGTTGTGGCTTTTGCAATTGTGCTGTAGCTGAAAGTTGTTGTGTTGTAATTTATGATTTTATCTTGTTGCATTGGTATTGGTTGTGACCTTTCTCAGCCACCGTAGCTACCCGCCATTCTTGTTTTCCCGACTGATGGCGATGACTGCACAGACGGGCAGACAGACTCGTTTAACTTATCATTAAACGTGTTAAACTTCATATAAAGTCTGTCGTTCTTAAATGTTTTCCTTGTTCTAGTATCGATAAAACTGATCAATTTCATTTCAAAACAATGTTGGATCCATACCTATTTTGCGAAAGGGAAATTTGCCGATGTGGTTGAATCTAAGGAATATAAATCGATATATCGGTTAATCGTTACACCCCTAGTATATAATGAAGTATAGACATAAAATAACAGTTGTGCAGTTAAGTAATATAATATAATTTGTATTGTGATCTAATAATGAAAACATGTTTTCTTTAATCTTTGACTTTTTAGAAAAGTCTTACAAAAAACGGTCACGGTAAAGACTTGGTCATCTTATATTCTGGTCAAAACCGTATTCAGTTGTATTGCATTGAGTTGACTGTGAGTTAAATGTGTGTTGCTGCATTCCTATTTGAGTAGGTACTGAGGTTGACCCGATACCAATATTTTGTTACCGGTATGTATTTCGATGCTTTTCGATACTTTTCTAAATAAAGGGGACCACAAAAAATCGCATTATTGGCTTTATTCTAACAAAAAATCTTACGGTACATTAAACATACGTATGTTTCTTATTGCAATTTTGTCCTTAAATAAAATAGTGAACAAACGAGACAACTTTTCATTTATTAGTAAGGCTCTTAATTTAGCTGCTGACGTATACAGTAACATATTGTGTCATTTATCATTCTATTATTTTGTCAAAATTATTAAGGACAAGTGGTAGAAAATACATTGTTAATCTACTTGTTCATTTAATGTTAATATCTGCTTACTTTCTCTTTTAACATGTTCTATATACACTTCTGTTAATATGTAATAATCACTTATTCTTCTGTTGTTTGGATACTTTACATTAGTTTTGGATAATACCACAAATTTGGGTATCGATCCGATACCAAGTAGTTACAGGATCATACAATGGTCATAATTTAAGTCCTCATGTGTCCAAGGACATATTTCTTGAGTTTATAAAGATATTATAAATAGAAAAATAAATTAAAAAATAGATTTTGTGATGCTTAAAAAATAGTGATGTAATCATAGCCGTATCGACTAGATACGCTCCTGTACTTGGCATCATTACAGTGGATGTCAGGTGTAGATCCACCCATGGCGTTTGTTTACATTGTGACGCTACGGTCTGTAGTGGCGCATGTTTAGCTATTCCTCGTCCTGCAGGGATGATACTTGTAAGAAACATACTTTATTTGTCGCCATAAAGGCGAGGATTAGTGATTTAGAAGTAGCTAAAACATTGTAGCCACTAGCTAGCCATGTCTTAAAGCACCTCTTCCTGAGGGAGTTTCGGTGTTATAACTTCACCTTTATCGTTAGTTTTTAAGACAAAATGCATCCATTCTCCCTTTTCTGTCTACACACTGTGTCTGCTTGTAAGTACTCTGTGATTGTGCGCTGCCGAACATGCTCCTCTGCTCGTAAACCAGCAATGTCATGACGTGACGACGACGCGCCTGTTAAAAAAAAGGGGGTGGGCGGGGGCACCGGTACTTTTTAGAGGCGGTATAGTACCAAAGATGATTCATTAGTATCGCGGTACTTTACTAGAACCGGTATACCGTACAACCCTAGTAGGTACATATACATATACATCAGCAGTCAGATGACATATTTGGCCTAGATGATAAAATGCCAATAGTCAATAAGAGACAATAAGTCCCCCAAACCGTAAAGCAGGTCATATGTGGCCGTACAGTGTCCATCCAGATTAGTGTGAAGAATTAGATCTGTGCATTCGTGTTGGCATGTTGGTGGTCTGTACATCGGCAATCACCTTCAGGTAGCAGTTTGACTCCATACAGAGTGCCAAGGTTCTAATTACCTCCAGATTTTTTTGAGCAAGTCATGCAGAGGGTTGGTAACTTTTTCCACCATTAGCAAAACCCGTGGTTGGGACACCCTCTTCATCAGCAGAAAGGAGGGGGAAGGAAGAGCCTAATGGACCAGGCAGTTTCAAGACGCCCCTGCCCATGGACCGGAGGAGTCTCATGCGTTTTACTTTGTTCGAGCTGCGTACGTGTTTGTGAGCCACATAGACTTCATTCTCGCCTGAGTGTTTGCGCACACAATACTGAACTGTATCTGTGAGTGTGCGTGTGACCCTGCAAGTATGAAGCACTTGTCTAATTGTGATGAAATGGATGTTCGATCGGGCGAGCCAGAAACCATAAAAACAACCTGTGTTCACTCAAACAAACCATGTGCAATGAGTGAAATGAAAGAGGACATTACCATACTTCACAACCATTGCGGCTTCATTTCAAAACAATATGACAAGGAGTAGTATTGCTCATGCTCCATTATACACCATTATTCACTGATGCGCTTAATTTTGTAAACTTCAATGCCAATTAATCTCAAGAACCTCTTTTGTGCAGAAACTTATAATCGGTTGCTAATTAGTGTCCTTGCTGACAGACAGCCTCAGTGGAAATATCCGATTATACCAGGCTTAGTAAACAAAAGACTGTTTTCCCAACATGCCAACACTTGTACAGTATTGCAAGAGAGGGACGACATTATCTGTGTGTGCCAGAACAAGACAGGCGATAAACAAACAGATTACACTTGCCATTTGCAATACTGTCGTCCACAGGCATGAAATTTGGAAAAAGAGACAGATGATGCTAGAAGACAAAAAGAGAGACAAAAATAGCAGTTTAACCTACAAAGTCAGATGGTGCAGACCTCCGCCAAGGCTGAATCATGTATCACTGATAATCAATAGAGGACCTGTTCTGCCATGTGCTTAAGATTCTGCACTGCAAAGAGCTGTGAAAATATGAGATAAAAAGACTAGATTTTTGGAAAAATTACAAAGCCCAAAACCAGTGACGTTGGCACGTTGTGTAAATCGTAAATAAATGATAAATAAATTAAATGGGTTATACTTGTATAGCGCTTTTCTACCTTCAAGGTACTCAAAGCACTTTGACAGTATTTCCACATTCACCCATTCACACACTGATGGCGGGAGCTGCCATGCAAGGCGCTAACCAGCAGCCATCAGGAGCAAGGGTGAAGTGTCTTGCCCAAGGACACAACGGACGTGACTAGGATGGTAGAAGGTGGGGATTGAACCCCAGTAACCAGCAACCCTCCGATTGCTAGCACGGCCACTCTACCAACTCCGCCACGCCGTCCCCTTGATTTGCAAATTATTTTCAACTGTAATCAAATTAAATAGACTGCAAAGACAAGATATTGAACGTTAGAACTGGGAAACAATTTTTTTTGTGCAAACAATCATTAACTTCGGACCTTAATGCCAGACGTTGCATTAAAGTTGGCACAGGGGCATTTTATTACCACTGAGTTACATGGCCTTTCCTTTTAACAACACTCAGTAGACGTATGGAAACTGAGGAGACCAACTTTTGAAGCTTTTTAGGCAGAATTATTTCCCATTCGTGCTTGATGTACAGCTTAAGTTGTTCAACAGTCCGCAGTCTCCGTTGTGGTATTTTAGGCTTCATAATGCGCCATACATTTTCAATGGGAGACAGGTCCAGACTACAGGCAGGCCAGTCTAGTACCCGCACTCTTTTACTATGAAGCCACACTGTTGTAACACGTGCAGAATGTGGCTTGGCATTGTCTTGCTGAAATAAGCAGGGGCATCCATGAAAAAGACGTTGCTTGGATGGCAACAAATGTTGCTCCAAAACCTGTATGTACCTTTCAGCATTAAAGGTGCTTTCACAGATGTGTAAGTTACCCATGCCTTGGGCACTAATACACCCCATACCATCACAGATGCTAGCTTTTGAACGTTGCGCCTATAACCGTCCGGATGGTTCTTTTCCTCTTTGGTACAGAGGACACGACGTCCACAGTTTCCAAAAACAATTTGAAATGTGGACTCGTCAGACCATAGAACATTATTCCATTTTAGATTATCTCGGGCCCAGTGAAGCCGGCGGCGTTTCTGGGTGTTGTTGATAAATGGCTTTCGCTTTGCATAGTAGAGTTTTAACTTGCACTTACAGATGTAGCGACAAATTGTAGTTACTGACAATGGTTTTTTGAAGTGTTCCTTAGCCCATGTGGTGATATCCTTTACACACTGATGTTGGTTTTAGATGCAGTACCGCCTGAGGGATCGAAGATCACGAGCCTTGCCGCTTATGTGCAGTGATTTCTCCAGATTCTCTGAACCTTTTGATGATATTACGGACCATAGATGGTGAAATCCCTAAAATTCCTTGCAATAGCTCGTTGAGAACTGCTCGACAATTTGCTCACGCATTTGTTCACAAAGAGGTGACCCTCGCCCAATCCTTGTTTGTGAATGACTGAGCATTTCATGAAAGCTGCTTTTATACCCAATCATGGCACCCACCTGTTCCAAATTAGCCTGTTCACCTGTGGGATGTTCCAAATAAGTGTTTGATGAGCATTCCTGAACTTTCTCAATCTTTTTTGCCACTTGTGCCAGTTTTTTTTAAACATGTTGCAGGCATCAAATTCCAAATTAGCTAATATATTGCAAAAAATAACAAAGTTTACCAGTTCGAACGTTACGTATCTTGTCTTTGCAGTCTATTCAATTGAATATAAGTTGAAAAGAATTTGCAATTAATTGTATTCTGTTTTTATTTACCATTTACACAACGTGCCAACTTCACTGGTTTTGGGGTTTGTACTAAAAACTAATGAAATTAACTGGCTGCATGGGCAGATAATTTTAGTTGATAAAACATCCTAGATTAAGATTTGTAGATTTAGAAATTAGCAGGACTTTTAAGAAAGAAATATGTATTTTATTCTGAAGCAAACAAAGGGTGATTCAACTTGCAATTGTTAAATTAAGCACCCCGAGGTGTTGCAGAATCATTAAACAATATTCTATATGGGGGTAAAATCAAAATATCTAACTTGAATAGCTATTTTCTACAATTGTAATATTTTTTAACTAAAATAGAAGAAATATAATCATTAATTCACACTAATATTAAGATTAATCATTGACTAAAAATAAGAAAAGGGCTCCTTAAACTAGGGAAATTTCTAGAAATAAAATTAAAATCTTGGCAAGTGGAAAATAATTTGCAGTGTAGCTTGACATCATTCGCCACCTGGACTTAAGTCTGTCACTACGCGCCTTCATCCAAGATGAGCACTCTGGGTGGAGCAACCCTTGAATGTGGGCGTTCCCAGTCCGATTCAAGTTTGCACGTATTCCCCTATTGATTTAAGCACTTTTCTTCTTACGTGCTCCTGATGTTGCAATAAGTCCAGCGCACAATTATATTGCACTTGAATTTGGGCTGTAGTGTACACCATACAATGTAAAATAATAAAAGTAACTTCCAGAAAGCTATCAAATACATTTTGATCGCTTCAATTGAGACACGTGGAAACATCAATTGGGATAGGTATATAGGGACCGTAATTCTGCTCTGAATGAACTATCAAAGCTCAAAATACACATTATTATCTCGGGAAGAAGAGTGTGACCACAGCGGAAGGGGACCGCACATATTGGCCGTGTTTGGGCATCCTGGGACTTACATACATTGATTTTGGCTTTATTCTGATCATTGAATTAGGGAACTATTTATTAGAAAATACATATATAACGTCTGGTCTATCAATTGGTTCAATAGATTTTTGTTTTCTTATTTATTTGACAGGGACAGTACAATTAAACATTGCTACCCATAGGTAACCCATGCCAAAGTACAAAATACTTCTAGCTACAGTCTAATTTGCAACCCTCATCCCAGGTTAGGCTTTAAAGAAAATGTGAGGAAAGTGAAAAACATACAAAAAGGTTAAGACAAGTACAAAATAAAAATACCGTCTTTGTCGGACTATAAGTCGCTCCGGAGTATAAGTCGCACTGGCCGAAAATGTATAATAAAGAAGGAAAAAAAACATATATAAGTCGCACTGGAGTATAAGTCGCATTTTTTGGGGAAATGTATTTGATAAAACCCAACACCAAGAATAGACATTTGAAAGGCAATTTAAAATAAATAAAGAATAGTGAACAACAGGCTGAATAAGTGTACGTTATATGAGGCATAAATAACCAACTAAGAACGTGCCTGGTATGTTAACGTAACATATGGTGAGAGTCATTCAAATAACTATAACATATAGAACATGCTATACGTTTACCAAACAATCTGTCACTCCTAATCGCTAAATCCCATGAAATCTTATACGTCTAGTCTCTTACGTGAATGAGCTAAATAATATTTGATATTTTACGGTAATGTGTTAATAATGAAAAATATGAAAAAAACTGCGATTTATAGTCCGAAAAATACGGTACATTAAAAATATTTGGCCCCATTTGTCCATTACTACACCCAGTTGTAGTGCTCACACTTCTGATTTTCCTTAAGCCACTTTTTCAGTTTTGTGGGGAAAAGTTTAATGTCCGGCTGTGACTTCAACTCCAGTGGCAAAGAATTCCACAGATGTGAGGCCTTCACTGAGAACGCAGACTGACCCAGAGTGGTCCGGCACCTTTTCACTCTACAGCTCCCACGTCTGCACACCTTCACTACTGTATCTTTGTCTTTCTTTACACATCACATCAGGGGCTAATCCATTAAGACACTTAAAAATGACAAACGTATACAATTATCAAAACTCATCACGTTATATATATTTTTGAGTAATATGGCAGTGATGACGCTTCATTGGTTTTTGGTCAAATATCTTTAGTGTTTGTTTATATAATGACAAATGACAACAGGAGCTTCACTACACATTTCATGGCCTGTCCCCAGACCATGACACAATAAGACATATGGGACAAAATCATTGCATGCATGTAAACTTGTGCAGCTTGAACAGATAAACAGTTAATATCAAACTGTCAGCAGCAAGCACACACACACACACACACACACACACACACACACACACACACACACACACACACACACACACACACACACACACACACAAACTGTCTAAGCATATCCTGACCCATCCATTTGTAATCAACAGAACTCTCACCATCACACATATCAGAATGTCTAAAATAACAAGGGCAGTGTGGCTCAGATGGTAGAGCGGTCATCCAGAAACGTCCTGGTACGAATCCAGCTTTGGCCATCCGAGTCCGTGTCGTTGCGTCCTTGGACAAGACACTTCAACCCCCTTACTTACATAGATTTGAATGACATTAACAAGCGCTTGGAAAACTCAATTTTCACACATCCCAAAAAAGTAATAATGAGCCCACCTTGATTCCAGACTTGGGCACTTGTCTCTCGTTCACGCAAAAGTGGACGTGTCCACAGGCTGGATGGGAGAATACCAATAGGTGAAATGTGCGTAACTCAAAACGTGTAGAAAAATACTTAAGTGCAAACGGGAGAATAGGGCCTCATATGAACGATAACTTGAGTTAAAGTTTCTTGCGGACCCAGTTTTTTTCAAGATCCAAGCGGGAAAATGGGATCAGAGTCCATTTGTGGACAACTTTGCTAAAAGTATTCACTCGATGATTAAAACATATTTCTTAATCATCATCAAATCACATCTAACCTCCTAAATCGGGGGTCGGCAACCCGCGGCTCCAGAGTCGCATGCAGCTCTTTAGCGCCGCCCTAGTGGCTCCCTGGAGCCTATTTCAAAAATGTATTAAAAAAGAAAAAGATGCGGGGAGAATATATTTTTTGTTTCATTATAGTTTCTGCATGAGAACAAACATGACACAAATCTTCCTAATTGTTAGAAATCCCACTGTTCATATCACTGATGAGAGTATTTGGCGAGTGCCGTTTTGTCCAACTAATTTCGGCAGACCTTGAACTCACCATAGTTTGTTTACATGTACAACTTTCCCAGACGCTGCTAAAGAAAGACGTGTTCATGCCACTAATTATTTCATTTTGTCCACCAAACATTTTAGGCTGTGTATGAATGCACAAAAGTGAGCTTTGTTGATGCTATTGACTTGTGTGGAGTGCTAATCAGGCATATTTGGTCAGTGCATGACTGCAAGCTAATCAATGCTAACATGCTATTTAGGCTACATATTGCATCATTATGCCTCGTTTGTAGCTATATTTCAGCTATTTAATTTCCTTTACTTATGTGCTGTGAGTAATGTACAGCAAAACAATAATTATCTTATATTATTTATCTTATTTATTCCTATAATTTCAGGTCAGCTTCTCGTGCTTAATCTTTTCTCCAAGTTTATACAGCAACTGACATTAAAGCTATAAAGGTTGTCTGTTTATTGCGTACAATCAGTTTATGGTGGGGTGAGGAAAACAAGGACGATTTGCGAATGTCAACTTGTCATGCCTAAATAAAAACGAGTCCTTGTTTATTAGCAATGTGTTTTCAAAAAAAGTCACAAAAACAGGTAAAAATGTATTCATACGAGCCAGATACAAAATGAGCAGAGCAAATTTGAATGTTATCCACATTATTCTCATCCAAATTATGTGTGAGACTTGCAAGCCATAATCGCCTTCTTTCTTTATAGACAATCACTCTGCACTTTGTTTTTCACAACTGTGTGCAGATACAGTAGTACTGTAGATGTTTTCATCTGTTTGCTCAATTTTGACACCCGCAAAAACGTTGCAAAAGTTAACCATTTAGGTTTAGCAGAGATGCTAACTGTCCTTTCACAGACAATACATTGTTGTGCTTTCCTCTACCGTTGCTGATGTTCTGGTTGTTGTTACATGGAAACACTTGATATGTCGCACCCTGTACCTTTTGCAAGAAAACACATCTATGGGAAAATCGGTAAAATTGCTGTTATGATGTTTGCCAATATTATTTCCAATTGGTTTACAATAGAGAGTGTATTTAGTTAGTTTACCCATTTTGTTTTACAATGTGAAAGAGCAATGAATGAAATTAGATATTTAACAATTCATTCTGGCCCTTTGATTTTCCCTAACGTCCTTGTACTTTTTTGTTCGTATGGGTATGAAATGGTCTTGAATTGTATTTATTATGGTCTTTAAAAGTCCTAAAAAGTCTTAAATTTGACTTGTTGAAACCCGCAGAGACCCTGAAATACAAACAGTACAGGCCAAAAATTTGGACACACCTTCTCATTTTCATGACTATTTACATCGTAGATTGTCACTGAAAGCATCAAAACTATGAATGAACACATGTGGAGTTATGTACTTAACAACAAAAAGGTGAAATAACTGAAAACATGTTTTATATTCTAGTTTCTTCAAAATAGCCACCCTTTGCTCTGATTACTGCTTTGCACACTCTTGGCATTCTCTGGATGAGCTTCGGGAGGTAGTCACCTGAAATGGTTTTCATTTCACAGGTGTCTTGAAGCTCATCCAGAGAATGCCAAGAGTGTCCAAAGCAGTAATCAGAGCAAAGGGTGACTGTTTTGAAGAAACTAGAATATAAAACATGTTTTCAGTTATTTCACCTTTTTTTGTTAAGTACATAACTCCACATGTGTTCATTCATAGTTTTGATTCCTTCAGTGATAATCTACAATGTAAATAGTCATGAAAATAAAAAAAACGCATTGAATGAGGTGTGTCCAAACTTTTGGCCTGTACTGTATGTAAAGTGGAACGTCTAATGTTGAAGTCTATGTATTTGAGGTCAACCTTGGATTTGTGTCGATATTTTCATCAATTGTGATTTTTTTTTAACATGAACCATGCAGTTAATGTTTTCAATAGCATTTCAACATTCTTAAGTGCCATGCAATGAAAATTAACTTGTGAAAATAACTTGCACACTTTTAGAATAAAAACTAGAGATGTCCGATAATATCGGACTGCCGATATTAACGGCCGATAAATGCTTTAAAATGTAATATCGGAAAATATCGGTATCGGTTTCAAAATTATAGGTATCGGTTTCTAAAAGTATAATTTATGACTTTTTAAAAACGCCACTGTGTACACGGACGTAGGGAGAAGTACAGAGCGCCAATGAACCTTAAAGGCACTGCCTTTGCGTGTCGGCTCAGTCACATAATATCTACAGCTTTTCACACACACAAGTGAATCCATGCATACTTGGTCAATAGCCATACAGGTCACACCGAGGGTGGCCGTATAAACAACTTTAACACTGTTACAAATATGTGCCACACTGTGAACCCACACCAAACAAGAATGACAAACACATTTCGGGAGAACAGCCGCACCGTAACACAACATAAACACAACAGAACAAATACCCAGAACCCCTTGCAGCACTAACTCTTCCGGGACGCTACAATATACACCCCCCCCTACGCCTTCCCCCACCTCAACCCTGCCCCCCTCAACCTCCTCATGCTCTCTCAGGGAGAGCATGTCCCAAATTCCAAGCTGCTGTTTTGAGGCATGTTAAAAACAATAATGCACTTTATGACTTCAATAATAAATATGGCAGTGCCATGTTGGCGTTTTTTTCCATAACTTGAGTTGATTTATTTTGGAAAACCTTGTTACATTGTTTAATGCATCCAGCGGGGTATCACAACAAAATTAGGCATAATAATGTGTTAATTCCACGACTGTATATATCGGTATCGGTTGATATCGGAATCGGTAATTAAGAGTTGGACAATATCGGAATATCGGATATCGGCAAAAAAGCCATTATCGGACATGTCTAATAAAAACAGATAAAAACCTCTGAACTTTATTGTGAAATAACAAAGGCTGTGAACGACAATGAATGATCTCTCTGGAGTTGATCTGATAAAACCCAGGAATATTACCCCTGACATTGTCACCCCTCTTCCTCCGTTGTCTTCCTCCCTATCTCTCTCAAACACATGGTTGTTGCATGTGAGAGGTTGTCATGGTTATCAACCTCGGGGGACTAATCTCAAAACCAAAAGTTCTGATTGTCTAAAATAGAACCAGCCACTGTCTCCTGGGGAAAGGGGTTCATTTGGCACCGGGAGGGGTGGTGACAGAGATGAGAAAAGTGTTGTGGGGGGGGGATAACAGACGAGAACAAGGCAGCATCCACTCCAAGTGGGTCACGTCGCAGGAGCATTGTGTAATCATAAACACTGCTGTCCCTGTGCTGCGCCCTTATTTTGCACACACACACTTCCCTCCTGTATTTCGTGAATCAGCCCTTTTATAACAGCCTGTAATGTTTTTTTTCACAATGTTGACTGATGCCAGGAGGAGGTGCACCTCTTTCCTCTTGTGTCCTCTTAGTTTATTTGTGATGTTGTGACAACTGCTGGAGTGTGTCCTCTTTGTCATCTGATCGGATGGACAGAAGCATGACATAGCACTCGTTCTCTGCTGTAAACCTTGAGAACATACGGCATCCTGTCATGAATGCACTCTAAGTCAGACCTTGGAAAATTAAGGCCCGGGGGCTGTTGAGCTTTTCAATCTGGCCCACCGGACATTCCCAAATAATTGTTTTAGATATTTAAAAGATGCAAACTGTCGCTGCCATTATGATGTGCAGTGATGTTTTCAAATGACCGTACGTCTTGAACTATACAAAGTATTTCAAGTGTTTTTGCATGATATACTAGTTACTATGGTAATCTAATTAGTTACTATGGTAATCTAAGTCACAGCAGCTCAGACGAGGCACCAAGCAGTGTGGGTGGGGAGCGTTTCCACAGAGTGTTTCCAGAGCGGCCAGCCTGAAATGCGGGTGTCAGGGACAGACGCGTAAGGAGATTTTTATAGCAAAGTTCTAAAGCTTAGTGATATATTTGCTTGATTGTAAAATATGTCAATCGAGAGGGGGTGTGACGTCCATATGTTGTCAATATTCAGTGTTTTATCGTTCATATTGTAAATCCCACATTCTTTATTTTCATGTACATTCTGGGTGTCTCATTCAGTAAAAAAACGTAAAATTCCATTCCGTTTTTTAAGGCGGTCTGTCATAATGTGTAAAGTATGTTTTTAGTATTCATTTAGACATTATTGGGAGGTTTTGTATTAGTGTTTGTTACGGGTGTACAGGGGAGACGTCGTATTAGCTCTATTTATATATATATATATTATATATATATATATATATATATATATATATATATATATATATATATATATATATATATATATATATATATATAATATATATAAATAAGAAATATTAATATCCATCCATTCATCTTCTTCCGCTTATCCGAGGTCGGGTCGCGGGGGCAGCAGCCTAAGCAGGGAAGCCCAGACTTCCCTCTCCCCAGCCACTTCGTCCAGCTCCTCCCGGGGGATCCCGAGGCGTTCCCAGGCCAGCCGGGAGACATAGTCTTCCCAACGTGTCCTGAGTCTTCCCCGTGGCCTCCTACCGGTCGGACGTGCCCTAAACACCTCTCGAGGGAGGTGATCGGGTGGCATCCTGACCAGATGCCCGAACCACCTCATCTGGCTCCTCTCGATGTGGAGGAGCAGCGGCTTTACTTTGAGCTCCCCCCGAATGGCAGAGCTTCTCACCCTATCTCTAAGGGAGAGCCCTGCCACCCGGCGGAGGAAACTCATTTCGGCCGCTTGTACCCGTGATCTTGTCCTTTCGGTCATAACCCAAAGCTCATGACCATAGGTGAGGATGGGAACGTAGATCGACCGGTAAATTGAGAGCTTTGCCTTCCGGCTCAGCTCCTTCTTCACCACAACGGATCGATACAGCGTCTGCATTACTGAAGACGCCGCACCGATCCGCCTGTCGATCTCACGATCCACTCTTCCCTCACTCGTGAACAAGAAATATTAATAAACAAGGAAAATTAAGTGTGACAGATCCCAAAATGTATGGTGTGCGACTATGTGTGTGAATGAACTGCAGTGTGTTACCTGGACCGGGTCCAGGGTGTACCCCGCCTTCCGCCCGAATGCAGCTGAGATAGGCTCCAGCGCCCCCCGCGACCCCGAAGGGAATAAGCGGTAGAAAATGGATGGATGGATGGTGTTGAGCGAGGGGCGAAAGGCTTGTTCGATGGTGCGTGAGACGGGCAGGTAGACGGGGGTACTCGCGGGGCGTCAGGGTCCGTGTCCAGGCAGGAGGTCGAGATCCAAGATGCAGCCAGGGATCCAAAGGGAACGCGGGGAGACGAGACACACACCTCGTGACGTGGGAACAAAAGCAGGCTGCAGAGAGGCGACAAGGAGGACACGAGACAATGAACACGACGGGGGAGAAAACACAGAGAGCAAAGAGTGCACATAGAGCTTGACGTATCGGCTTACTGTACTGAACAGGAAACTACGTTCTGGCCCCGGATAGCAGGTTGTGCCGGCTTATGAAGGCAGGTCTCATCATCAGCTTCAGGTGTGTTGATTGCCAGCGATTGATTGCAGCTGCTTGCCGCAGCCGGACTGGCACGCTCCTGGCACGCTCCAAGAGGTGCTCCCAGTGCAGCACATACATGAATGCGCACTGGCGTGCGCCCGGGCCATGACAATGTTCCTAGAAATCAGATATACCGGCCCCCGGACACATTTTTTTCTCTCAATTTGGCCCCCCGAGTCATAATAATCGCCCAGGCCTGCTCTAAGTAAATGGTTGGTACCATGCAGGGAGGTTCCACTAGAGCAGAGCTGGGCAAATATTTTGACTCGGGGGCCACATTGAGAGAAAAAAATGTGTCTGGGGGGCCAATGTGTAAATGTGTATAAATGATATACACACATTTAGCTGTAAAAATCTGCTGTACAGTATATGTGTTTGGGTCCCTTTTTTTCAGGAACACTAATACCAAAAGTCACAATGTCCGATAGAATCCTAAAAAAGTTATGACAGACCACCTCAAAAAAACGAAATGGAATTTTAAGTTTTTTTCCAGAATGAAAAACCCAAAATGTACATGAAAATAAAGAAAGTGGGATTTACAATATTAAATATGAACAATAAAACACTGAATATTAACAACATGTGAACGTCGCTCCTCTTTTACTTCTCGAACCAGCTCCTCGATAGACATTTTTTACAATCAAGCAAAACACAACAAAAAAGTAACAACATATGAATGGTAAGGGTAATAAACTCCTACAATATGATATATTATCACTTTCATGCAGAAATTTGTTGTGAAAATTTGCTTCTGCATCTGTTCCTGACACACACGTTTGGGGCTGGCTGCTCTGAAAACAAACCTCGCCCATTCTGCTTTGTTCCCCGTCTGAGCTGCTGTGACGTAGATTACCGTAATAACTCCGATAAAACCCAAAACATTATATATTTGAGCCCGAATATACAGCGGATGAGCTACAAGTTTTAGAAGCTTTGTGATAAGCAGATCGAGCAAGTAGCAGTATTGCTAAGTGCTAAACTAGGAATACAAACTATGACGATAATAAAACAATCACTTACTGTACAATGTCTGCTCTCACTGGGATGCCCACTGATGGGATGTTTTTATCTTCCCGTTTAAAGAATTAATCATAATCTTCACAAACAAGTGTCTTTTCGTGTCTTTCTCGCGACCTCCAAGTCTAAGTCTAAGTTGATCAACTTCTTGGCTTATGTCTACAACCTTCTACTATATTAGAAAGAGACTTTATCTATAATTAACTTTCACCAACTCTGAGGCGATGCAGCAGCCAAGCGGCCCATTTAGCTGTCTGTGATCATTGCACCGCTAAAAAGTAGTTTTTCAGCATTATCGCATTGTAATAATAATATGGCTGATAGCTTGTATTCCGTCATGTGACTTCTTCCTGGAAGTGAAAAGTAGTGGTGGTCAACCAAGTCAAGATGGCTGTTGTGCAGCGAGCTAATTTCAACCATTGAAATACTTTCTATAGTTCAATACTTACGGTAATTTAAAAACAGCACTGCACATCATAACGGCTGCGACAGTTTGGATGTTAAAGGTCTAAAAAAATGATGTAAAACGTCCAGCGGGCCGCATTGAAAATCTTAACAGGCCGCAAGTGGCACGCGGGCCGTATTTTGCCCAGGTCTGTACTAGAGGGATGTGCATCACTAAATTCCCTTTGGCGACTATTTGGAGAACTAATGATCAGTTAATTGTTATAGAAAGGAATTAATCATTTCTGATTGTTCCAAACTCCTTGAGTCAATGCCAGTGTTGTGCTGACTAGAAAACTGCTGCCTGGAGGAGTTGTGCCACATAATGTAACTCATGCCTCTTTAGACAGTAAAGTAAATTATATCAGAGGTGGCCAAAGTTTTTGCCTCCAATTGCCAAAGTGAAAATGTGCCAATCAGCAATTTTTTTTTTACCATGCAACAGAGTGAGAAATTAAGCCTCACACTGCCATATATAAATATTAGGTAATAAAGATCGTCAGGTTCAATAGTTAGAAACTAGTTAGCCTGTAAAACAAATCTATAGATTTTACAGAAAAAAAAAACTGTCAGGTCAGTCAGAATTTGACCCCAAAACAATTATGGGTTGTTTTACACCAAATTACTATAAATTGAAAAACTGTACCACTGTTGTTTCTGTTTCAACATTTTGGTAAATGAGCTGCCAGCTTTTTACTGTAAAATTGTATTCTTTTACACTGCATTACTCTATATCGAAAAACGGTACCACTGTTATTTTTAGGGTTACATTTTGGCGACTGAGCTGCCAGTTTTTTTTTATTGTGAAATGGCCTTTTTTTTTTACACTGCATTACTCTAAATTGAAAAATAGTCCAAGTCTTATTTTTATGGTTAAATTTTGTCGACTTAGCTGCCAGTTTTTTAACTGTAAAATGGCTTTTTTTGTTTTGTTTTTACAGTGCATTACTCTATATTGAAAAACGATCCCACTGTTATTTTTAGGGTTACATTTTGGCGACTGAGCTGCCAGATTGTTACTGTGAAATGATGATAAATAAATGGCATTTATTTTTTTATTTTTTACGGTGCATTACTCAAAATTGAAAAATAGTACCACTCTTATTTTATGGTTAAATTTTGTCGACTCAGCTGCCATTTTTTTTTAACCGTAAAATGGCTTTTTTTTTTTTTTTTACAGTGTATTATTCTAAATTGAAAAAACGTACCACTGTTGTTTTTGTGATTACATTTTGGCGGCTCAGCCGCCAGTTTTTACGATATTTTTTTTTCCACAGTGCATTAAATAAATTGAAAAACAGTAGCATTGTTTTTAACGCAAAATTCTGGTGAAAGAGCCGCGACATTTATTTTACGCTAAATCTACATTCATTGTTTTCACAGTGCATTATTGTAAATACAAAATCGGTACCGTAAATTCGGTAAAATTGGCTTGCATTTTTTTTTTTTACCATGTAGCCTTACGGACATGCCATCAATTATTGTACAGCTTGAAAGGGGTCAAAATGGATGTGTATTAAATTTGGTAGCCACCCTTTGGCGGGCCTAACGTAATGACACGACGAGCCAAATTTGGCCCCAGGACCCTACTTTGGGCTTCCCTGGTTTAGACTAAATCAACTTAATTTGCTTCAAATCAAGACACAATTACCCAACAATCAAAGCCAGACAATATTTTTAAACAATTTAAATATCAGAGTTGCCCCAAAAGAGTATCGGAAATATGCTGCTTTAATTTATTTATACTAAGGGTCTTGATCCGATATTGGATATTGTGTCATGATCCCACGTAACATTTTTGGACTTTGTCATTTTGTTTAAGTTTCAGCTTTTCTTGCTCCCGTGCAAACCTGTCCCTGGTTGCCAATCAGGAAGCTCAGGGCTGGATCACTTTTACATTGCTTTGCTAAGCTTACACTTTAGCTGGTTATCGCTTTGAATGTGTTCTTTCTCTTCTCCTACCAACTACGAAGCTTTTATATTTTTAATCAGTGGAAGACCCACACCATAGCTCTTTAATTTTTGGTACCTATTTGAATGACCTTATGAACTGCTCTTTGCCTACCATCTCTGCACTCTAGGTTCACACGCCAACAGCTATATCGGCCCAATAGCAACAACAAAAAATCATCTCACAATGGCATGAATCAAAATTGTCCTATATTAGCCCCCGATATAAGAATTATATTCAGCTTTGCACCCGCAAGTCCATCCAGTTGTGACCAAAACTCAGGGCTGCAACATCAGGATCCTTTTGGAAGTAAAAAAAAAAGTTAATTTAGACATTTTGAAATGTTTTTTTTTGGTAGCTGTAAAGCTACTGAGCTTTGATTGTCCACACCTGTTTGTGTGTGTCTCCAAGAGGTGCTATTGTGCAGAAGTCATAGATCACATACAACAATGTAACATTAAAGGAGACTTGTAATGATTTTTAAGCACAACTTTGTGGTCTACAAAATGCCCGTCAGCCATTTTTGTGGCGTTTGAGTCCCATACACTTCTCACAAGGGACTGAAAAACATCATACATTAGAATTAAATTCCACTTTTTATTAGAAACGGCAACAGAAACAGACTGAAACCCTCCTAAAACAGGCCTAGTGACACCTCTGTTTGTTTCTCTTCTACACCACTGTAGCCTATATACTGTAGCACTACAAATATTTGAAAAACACTGTCAAAATGGAACATTATATATATTTTTGTTCTATAACTCTTGTATTGGATCTTATATTTGATATCATACAACTGTCTTAAATGATCTGTCTGAAGCTGCATCATTGACAGTTTTCAATAACTTATGGACCTATTCTCCAGTTTTGGCATTTCTTTACGCGCAATATACAGTACAGGCCAAAAGTTTGGACACACCTTCTCATTCAATGCCTTTTCTTTATTTTCATGACTATTTACATTGTAGATCGTCACTGAAGGCATCAAAACTATGAATGAACACATGTGGAGTTATGTACTTAACAAAAAAAGGTGAAATAACTGAAAACATCTTTTATATTCTAGTTTCTTCAAAATAGCCACCTTTTGCTCTGATTACTGCTTTGCACACTCTTGCCATTCTCTCTATGAGCTTCAAAAGGTAGTCACCTGAAATGGTTTTCACCCTTATCAGGGTTGATTAGTGGAATTTCTTGCTTTATCAAAGGGGTTGGGACCGTCAAGTGTGTTGTGAATGAGGTGTGTCCAAACTTTTGGCCTGTGCTGTAATGATGCACTTTTCTCTTGGTATTTTCCCACCCAGACTGCCACCTTGCATAAAGTCGTAAGTAAATGCGGGCTCGTATCGTTCTTTTAAAAGGGAACTGTACTTTTTGGGTAATTTCGCTATGTAAGAAGAGAACACATATGTGTTTCTTTTATTATGCATTATAATTTATAATACACGGCAAGTAAGAGGTGCCTAACAGTTAAGCTAATGGGAGTCATCTATTGCGCCCATAAAGCTCTTTAAAAAAACAGCCAACAATACTCCATTTACATCTTGTGACCTGAATATTACCAAGTGTTGCTTTGATTAGCATGCCGTCACGTCCGGCTTATTAAATATGCGTGGTGGTCAACCTAGCTCTGTTCTCAAAGGGTACTTCGTGCCATTTAGCCTGTCTCAAAGAAAAAAATGCCATGTGCTTGCGTTGTTTTTGGCTGTACGACTCGTTCAAGTCGCGAATAGGATAAAAGTTTCTTCAGAGTTCCTCGAGAAGTAATCAAGAAGGGCGAAAGAGTGCAAGATTTTCCGAAAGACGACGACAAAAGTAGCACACACTCCAGTCCAAGGGAGCAGAACCGAAGAACGCACACGTTTGCAGTAAATGCTTTGTTAAAGGTTTGTTTGATTTTCTTTTGAAGATTAGTATTTCCCATTTGAGTATTATCTTGATATTATTTGTATTTTATCTAAAAAACTACTTTAAGCGGTGCAATGATCACAGAGAGCTAACTGAGCCGCTGAGCTGCTGCATCACCTCCGAGTTGGTAAAAGTTTATTCTAGATTATGTCTCTTTCTAACATAGTAGAAGGTTGTAAACATAAACCAAGAAGTGGTTAAATTTGACTTTCAACTTAGACTTGGACACGAAAGACACATGTTTGTAAATGAAAGTATGTGTTGCTGAGTCCGACTTGGATGTGATCTGGTGCTTAATTTGAAAATTGATTTTTGTTTGTGGATTGTATGCAACCTGTTGTGTTCCCTGGTTTTCAGTGTACATGGGTGAAGGTGTGTGTTGCTGAGCCCGATCTGAACGTAATCTGAACTGGACCTGGTTTTAAGAACCCTTTTGAACAATCTGATTTCATTGACAACCCGGTCTGGTGAAGATAAGGTCCTTTGTTTTGTTTTTTTTTGTTTTTTTTTTAAAGTGGAATAAAATAAGATAAATAAAAAAAAAAAATAAATAAAAAAAAAAACCTTTTTCTTGGATATAAAAGAAAGTAAAACAATATAAAAACAATTACATAAAAATAGTAATTAATGAAAATGTTAGTGGACCAGCAGCACACACAATCATGTGTGCTTTAAAGACTGTATCCCTTGCAGACTGTATTATTCTATATTGTAGGAACCAGAAGTTTTTAATTACAGAAAGAGACAGCCCATTTTGTGTAAATGAGTGTGGATGGGGGAGGGAGGGTTTTCTTGGGTTGATGCACTAATGGTAAGTGTATTTTGTGTTTTTTTATGTAGTTTAAAGTAATAAAAGAAAAATAGATAAATAAATAAAAAGATACATGTTTGTGAGGATTATGATTAAGTCTTCATTTAAACAAGAAGATAAAACATCCCATCAGTGGATGGAGAAACATATGTTTAATATACCGTAAGATTTGTTGTTAAAATAAAGCTAATAATGACCTTGTTTTGTGATCCCCTTTATTTAGAAAAAGTATCGAAACACACTTTGGTATCGGGACAACCCTAGTATGGACACGTAACAGCGTCTTCCTCCGGCTGAATGTAACTCCACAGATTAAACTTAAGATGCTCGTGTTTGTGTGCATGAATGTGAGGTGCAGTTGACAGCTGACAGATGGACATAACTGTCAAATAATTAGTTGAATAGATTGACTAAAATGTTTTCAGGAATTCTGCTCGCTACATTTTTGCCAATATGTTCAATTAAGAGAATGATGATGGTCACGCTATATTATATATGTATTTTCTATTAAATAGTCACATTATAGTTCCATGTTCCCGGTCCAGCTGAAATCCCTGTTGGCATTGAACGTCCATTAGCCCCAGGATGTCCAAACGGGGCCCGCCATGGTCGTTCTTCTTCTCTTCCACTCAAGCAGACAAAACAACGATTTTGTTTTTTGATTCGGAGCCGCATTATAGTCATTTTTTATCCTCATCTCAATGGATGTTTTCAGGTGCATCCAAATGAAGCAATCAGAATAGATTTGATAGTTGTTTGGTAAATGTAATTTATTGTTTTGCTATGTGTGGTATCAGAGGTTTTCACTATGTAAAGTGCTTTGAGTCACTAGAGAAAAGCGCTATATAAATATAATTCACTTCACTTCACTTCAGAGGTGGGTAGTAATGCGCTACATTTACTCCGTTACATCTACTTAAGTAACTTTTAGGATAAATTGTACTTCTAAGAGTAGTTTTAATGCAACATACTTTTACTTTTACTTGAGTATATTTATAGAGAAGAAACACAACTTTTACTCCGCTCCGTTTATCTACATTCAGCTCGCTACTCGCTACTGATTTTTAGCGATCTGTTAATGCACGCTTTGTTTGTTTTGGTTTGTCAGACAGACTTTCAAAGTAGGATCTATCGCATGCCTGCGTTTCACCAATCAAATACAGTCACTGGTGACGTTTGAATCCGTTTCACCAATCAAACAGAGCCAGGCGGTCACATGATTAACTGCACATAAAGTTTCAGCGGCAAACAACAACAAGCTTAAGCTTACATGAACTCAACGTCAAATTTGAGGAAGCACATCGCGGTAAGTAACGTTAGTAGATATTTTGGCTGTCACAGGAGGCTGATGTTAGCTTCCCTGCTATAAATCACTGTCAAATATACATCGTGTGGGGACATTTATTAACGCATTGCAGCCTCATAGACAGACAGACAGAGACACACACACACTATCAGTTTATGGTTTGCGCAAAGGCTAACTTGTTATTTTCCTTTGTAATCTCTGCCTACTGAGCCTATGGTGCTGTTAAGTTATTGTGGCTCAATTTGCTTTCATTTTTTTATGTTAATGTATTATTATTTAATATATATTGTTGTTTTAGTTGCTTAAGAGATATTCCTGGCTCTGAATTTGCTCATTGCTATTTTTATCTTTTTGTGCATTATTTGTTACCGTCATCATTAAACGAACAGGTTACTCATCAGTTACTCAGTACTTGAGTAGTTTTTTCACAACATACTTTTTACTTTTACTCAAGTAAATATTTGGGTGACTACTCCTTACTTTTACTTGAGTAATACATCTCTAAAGTAACAGTACTCTTACTTGAGTACAATTTCTGGCTACTCTACCCACCTCTGTGTGGTATACACTGCATCCAAACTTCAAGTGTGCTGAACTTATTTCAGACTTGGAAAACCTCAGCTTTTTCTACTCAAAGTGGTCATATTATGATATTTTTTTTTTTTTTTACATTTAAAACACTTCCTTGTGGTGTACATAACTTGTAATGGTGGTTCTTTGGTCAAAACCCTGCATAGATTATGTTTTATTACGTTTGTCTCCTCAGGATGCACTTTGACAGTATCTTCTCCCCGTCAGCCATGGTATAGTTTTTAGGGCTTCCAAATCGAGTTTACTGACAGATTAGGTTTGAACTTGGGTTGTCCAATATTTTGGTATTTCGATACTTTTCTAAATAAAGGGGACCACAAAAAATGGCATTATTAGCTTTATTTTAACAAAAAATCTTACGGTACATTAAACATATGTTTTTTATTGCAATCTAAGAACAATGTTGTCCTTAAAAAGAGTGATCATACTAGACAACTTGTATTTTATTAGTAAGTAAACAAACAAAGACTCCTAATTAGTCTCCTGACGTATGCAGTAACATATTGTGTCATTTATCATTCTATTATTTTGTCAAAATTATAAAAGACAAATTGTAAAAATGTATTATTAATCCACTTGTTCATTTACTGTTAATATCTACTTATTTTCTCTTTTAACATGTTCTATCTACACTTCTGTTAAAATGTAAAAATCACTTATTCTTCTGTTGTTTGGATACTTTACATTAGTTTTGGATGATACCACAAATTTAGGTATCGATCCGATACCAAGTAGGTACTGGATCATACATTGGTCATATGCAAAGTCCTCATGTGTCCAGGGACATATTTCCTGAGTTTATAAACATAACATGAATTTAAAAAAAAGGATTTTGTGACGATAAAAAATATTGATGTAATCATAGTAGTATCGACTACTTGTACTTGGTATCATTACAGTGGATGTCAGGTGTAAATCCACCCATGGCATTTGATTACTTTCAGGCGCGCTAGCTTTTGTTTACTTTATCTGTCGCCATAGAGGCGAGGATTAGGGATTTAGAAGAAGCTAAAACACTGCGACTGCGGATGGATGTTAGCCGCTAACTAGCCAGGTCTTAAGGCGTTTCAGTGTTATAACGTCACCTTTATCATCAGTTTTTAAGCCAAAATGTGTTCAATCTTCCTTTTATGTCTACACACCGTGTCTGCTTGTAAGTACTCAGTAAATGTGCGCTGCCGAACATGCTCCTCTGCTCGTAAAACCAGCAATGTCATGAAGTGATGGCACGCCGTCATGCCTGTTGTGAACCGGTACTTTTCAAACAGAGTATAGTACCGTTTTACATTCATTAGTACCGCGATACTATACTAGTACCGGTATACCGTACAACCCTAGTTTGAATTATATGCTACTTTGTATTAGAAATGGCAACAGCGGAGGACGCATGTGCATGTACGAGCCAGTCCGCCCCACACCGAGAGAATAGAGAAAAAGGCGGAACTTATTGTGTCAGAATTGTTACTAACAGTTTGGTCATGTTTGGGTTTTCCTGTGTGTTTGTGTTTATTTACTGTCAGCGCTCTTATTTTAGTTCAACATCCTGCATGTCTTCCTGAGCGCTCGTTTCTTATTCCAATTTATGCCTGCCTCGCCCTCCAGTCAGGACTCGATGATTCTGTCAGGTGCTGTCGGTCTTGAACACCAAGATGCAGAGATAGCAGGCGTAGCGCAGGAAAACATGACTTTAATGTTAAAAAAGGCAACAGGAAACAGTCATCGAGCCCTGACTGGAGGGCGAGGCAGGCATAAATAGCAGCCTGATTGGCAACTGCAACCAGGTGTGCCAGGCTGCCAATCAGGGACAGGTGAGGGAAACGAGCGCTCAGGGAGACATGCAGGAAGTGGAACTAAAATAAGAGCGCTGACAGGAAATAAACGCAAACACACAAAACAAATAAACACTTTTTCTGCAGGCGAGCTACTTTTCAATTGACCAAGTGGAGGGGATCTACCACATTCATATATATATTTAATATTTGTTTATTTATGAAAGAGACGTTTTTATCAACAAGTTAAAGGCCTACTGAAATTACATTTTTTTATTTAAACAGGGATAGCAGATCCATTCTATGTGTCAGACTTGATCATTTCGCGATATTGCCATATTTTTGCTGAAAGAATTTAGTAGAGAACATCGACGGTAAAGTTCGCAACTTTTGGTTGCTGATAAAAAAAGCCTTGCCTCTACCGGAAGTAGAGTGACGTCACACAAGTTGAACGTCTCCTCACATTTCCCCATTGTTTACACCAGCAGCGAGAGCGATTCGGACCGAGAAAGCGCCGATTACCACATTAATTTGAGCGAGGATGAAAGATTTGTGGATGAGGAACGTGAGAGTGAAGGACTAGAGTGCAGTGCAGGACGTATCTTTTTTCGCTCTGACCGTCATTTAGATACAAGGGCTAATTGGATTCCACACTTTCTCCTTTTTCTATTGTGGATCACGGATTTGTATTTTAAACCACCTCGGATACTATATCCTCTTGAAAATGAGAGTCGAGAACGCGAAATGGACATTCAGTGACTTTTATCTCCACGACAATACATCGGTGAAGCACTTTAGCACGGAGCTAACGTGATAGCATTGGGCTTAACTGCAGATAGAAACAAAATAAATAAACCCCTGACTGGAAGGATAGACAAAAAATCAACAATACTATTAAACCATGGACCTGTAACTACACGGTTAATGCTTTCCAGCCTGGCGAAGCTTAACAATGCTGTTGCTAACGACACCATTGAAGCTAACTTAGCTACGGGACCTCGACAGAGCTATGCTAAAAACATTAGCTCTCCACTTATGCCAGCTCTCATCTGCTCATCAACACCAGTGCTCACCTGCGTTCCAGCGAACGACGGAGCGACGAAGGACTTCACCCGATCATCGATGCGGTCGGCGGCTAGCGTCGGATAGCGCGTCTACTATCCAAGTCAAAGTCCTCCTTGTTGTGTTGCTGCAGCCAGACGCTAATACACCGATCGCACCTACAGCTTTCTTCTTTGCAGTCTCCATTGTTAATTGAACAAATTGCAAAAGATTCACCAACACAGATGTCCAGAATACTGTGGAATTTATCGATGAAAACAGACGATTTAAGCTGGCGACCGACCTATTCCAAAATGTCTGATTCAACTATTGACGTCACGCGCATACGTCATCATACATAGACGTTTTCAACCGGAAGTTTCCCGGGAAATTTAAAATTGCACTTTATAAGTTAACCAGGTCGTATTGGCATGTATTGCAATGTTAAGATTTCATCATTGATATATAAACTATCAGACTGCGTGGTCGGTAGTAGTGGGTTTCAGTAGGCCTTTAAAGGTGTTTAATGATAATACAAGCATGTTTAACACATATAGATTCCTTTCTTTCATGAAGACAAGAATATAAGTTGGTGTATTACCTGATTCTGATGACTTGCATTGATTGGAATCAAACAGTAGTGATGATAACGTCCACATTTTCAAATGGAGGAGAAAAAAAGTCCTCCTTTCTGTCCAATACCACATGAAAGTGGTTGATTTTTCGCATCTTATTTGTCCAGCTTCCATACACCTTTTTATACACTTTACAAAAAATACATTGGCGGCAAACTCTATAGCTTGCTAGCTTGTGCGTGCCAGCTTTCTGAGACTCTTATTTTGTTAGCGCAGGCAGGATGAAGCTGGGCTTTCATTGTGAAGACGGGAACTGTGCAGTCGGCCTTTAGAGTTTTGACGGCAGGTATGGCGCGAGAGTCTGTCGAAATAAAAAGTGTTTCTCGCCTTCCTGTCGGTCATTTTTTCTTAATAATGATCTGGCAGCAGCCAGCGTCATCTCACAAGACCCTCGGGTGCCGTGAATGTCAATCAAGTGACGAAAGTGACATCTTAGTGAAGACTGATGATCGCTAATTTTTAGGTCTATTTTTTTAATGCCTGGCTGGCGATCGACTAACACACCCTCCGCCATCGACCGGTAGCTCGCAATCGCCGTAATGGGCACCCCTGGACTACAATGGCGGACTCGCGCCAAAGCACTTTGGGCAAATGTGAATCACATATGAAGACTCTTTAACCTCACAGGTTTTGCAAAATCCCAATTAGCTCGTTTGACGTAAGCATGAAAAAAGGCACGTTTAATAAATATTTCCACAATTTCCGTGACTCATACAGATCCCAAATACACAACAGCCGGCGCCAATAGATAAGACAAGTTGGTTTTGTGTGATAGGGCACTTAATTATGAGGTATTGCTTATACATTTCTTCTACAGACACTATGCTTGGCTCCAACAGGTGATTGTTGACAACACGACACTCTTTCCACCCGTGCACCGTCCCGTAACATGTTTGTTGCGTGTGCGACAAGCTGTTGACACGTGTTTGCAGCGACATGTGTAAATACACACAGCTGGCAATATGTGCAAAGAGTTGCATGCATACTCTACAGTGTGTGTGTGTGTGTGTGTGTGTGTGTGTGTGTGTGTGTGTGTGTGTGTGTGTGTGTGTGTGTGTGTGTGTGTGTGTGTATAGGTGGAGAGTGTGGTTGTAAAAAAAAAAAAAAAAAAAAAAGCAGCCAAAGCAGTTGTTGGACGGTTTCAAATTCCCCTTTACACTGAGAGGAGGGAGGATGTGTGTGTGTGTGTGTGTGTGTGTGTGTGTGTGTGTGTGTGTGTGTGTGTGTGTGTGTGTGTGTGTGTGTGTGTGTGTGTGTGTGTGTGTCAGGAGAGCCTTCCAATCAGGGGAGAAATGACAGACAGACAGAGCTCAGAAATGGAAAGCAAAGTGGTGAGACAGAGACTAGAGAGGGGGTGCAGAAGGGGGCGGGACTTTTGCCGGGCGGTGGGCGTGGCCTCCGCCCTGTCGCTCAACAGCGGTCGCCGCTTCCAGTGGGCGGTCCTGTGAGAGGGCGGCATCCAATGGCAGCGGACGCTGCTCGTGTCGCCATGGTGACGGGGCCGTGCCCAAGGAGGTTGTGATGGTTTGACAGGTGCGTGACAATCGGAGCTCTCTGCAAGCATGTACGCCAAAGGCAAGAGCAGCAACGTGCCGTCCGACAGCCAAGCCAGGGAAAAGTAAGTTTTATTCATGGGGGGGGGTCACACACCGTTGCGTGTGGAGGTGGGGGGGGGTTCGTGCGTGTGCAGCCGAGCGCGACACGGAGCTCTGCGCCCGGGCTTGGAAAGTTGACCGGTTGCTCTCTTTTAGGAAAGAAAAGCAGTTTGAACGTTTTTTTTTTTCTCTCCTTTTCGCTAAATTCCAGTAGAATTTAGTGCGATGTTTGTTTTTTTTCTTCTGCTGTCAACGAGTCACAACTTCCAGGATGTATTTATTATTATTATTTTTTGCCGTTTAAAACCTTGCGCATCCTGAAATGAAAGTGAAACTAGACATTGAGCCTGGATGCACGCGGGGAGCAAGTGCGCGTGTTCATGCGCAGCATGCACGGCTCCCAAAAGGGGCTTTTTTGTTGTTGTTGTTGTTGCATGTTTGAAAATGCTAAGATTTGAATAGTTTTCAAGGTAGAGGACATGACAAAATAAAATGGTAAAGAAAAGTGCTTGGAATTCTAGCCTATATGATAAATACTGTAAGTTCAGGGGTCAGGAACCTTTTTGAAAGCCAAATATTTTAAAATGTATTTCCGTGAGAGCCATATAATATTTTTTTAACAATGAATACAACTAAATGTGTGCATTTTTAAGTAAGACCAACATTTTTAAAAAGTCTCTTATTTTTTTTAATAACATTGGGCCCCATTCAGCAACCATTCTTAAGAACAAATTTTGTTCTTAGGCCCATTGATGGTTATGAAGATTTTAAGGAGATTTTTGTACTCACCAATGTTTTCTTAGGTGGGATTTGTTCGTAGGTAAGAACAAAACCTACGAGTGCTCCGGAGCACTCTTAGGGTGGCCTATTTCTTCATTAGTGTGACAAGTTCCCTTACTTCTATTGTCTAATGTTAAATTAATATCATAGATAGATAGATAGATATAGACAAGACATACAGACAAACATATAGCACGCACACACACACACACACACACACACACACACACACACACACACACACATACACATACACCAGTGACGTGCGGTGAAGTTCATGGCTGGTGAGGCACTGACTTCATCACAGTCAGATTTACAAAATATGAACCCTAAAGAGTATCTTATTCACCATTTGATTGGCAGCAGTTAACAGGTTATGTTTAAAAGCTCATACCAGCATTCTTCCCTGCTTGGCACTCAGCATCAAGGGTTGGAATTGGGGGTTAAATCACCAAAAATGATTCCCGGGCGCGGCGCCGCTGCTGCCCACTGCTCCCCTCACCTCCGAGGGGTTGATCTAGGGGATGGGTCAAATGCAGAGGACAAATTTCACCACACCTAGTGTGTGTGTGACAATCATTGGTACTTTAACTTAACTTTAACTTTACACATACAAACTGTAGCACACAAAAAAGCACATTTAATAAAAAAAACATTATTATGGTCTTACCTTTACTTATAAATGAAGTCCATGCGCCACTCCTGAACAAAGGCATCGATAACTTGTTTATAGAAGTCTTCCTTATCTTTCTTCAGTTTTAAAAGTCTCTCTGTTTTGATGGAGATCTTCCTTTAAGTATTACCTCCTGCTTCGATTGAAAGTCCAGTTTAGAAAACTGTTTTATTTTAGATATGTAATCTTCCATGTTAAAAGTCCAGGCGAGAGGAAAAAATAAACGATCGCTAACTGTTGCTGCTTGTTGTCACTTATTCTGCAGCCGAGTAGTCGCAAAAATTATCCCTGAGATCACTAGCGCCCTCTACCACCATTAGGCGGGATTACTGCGAGCCTCAGCAAGTGCGTCTTCGCAGCAGTTTTATGATTGCTCAGCACAAGAAATACGTTACACACATACAGTTGTTGACTAAATACACTGTACATTATATACCTCAGCTAACTAAACTATGGAAATGTATAATATAATTCATGTAGCAATACGGTCTCACTGCACAGCAGGCCAGCAGTTAGCCGAGTCATTGCGCAATCCACGGTGAGGCTCAACTGGCTGCTGACTCACCGCAAGTCTCTTCTCAGTATTTGAACGGCAAATGTGAAAATTCAGCGATTTTGAATAAAAATAATCTAAAAAATGGTGAAGATAAATGGAAAATAACTTTATAGTCTAATCACTGGATATATATAACAATTTAATATATTTTTTTCTTTTTACATTTTTTTTCTTTCCATGATGGCACGTGAGGCCCCGCCTCACCTGCCTCCCCTGACTGCACGTCACTGACACACACACACTCTTGCTGCTACTGCAAGATGCCGCAGATCGTGCCCTTGGGAGGGAGCGCATATTTCACGACCATGTTTTGCCCGAAGTGACAAATATTTATTTGACCGCTTCATGGCTACCTCAGCGGTCCCCCCTTTCTTAAACTTACATTTTGACATTATGTATTTCCCCCGCGGGATAATACGAATTTCTCTTCTGTAATCTGTTTGTATTATACTCCATGTGTCTGCATGTTCGGCTTTTCCGCCGAAATTGTGCCCTTATATGGGGAATTAAGGGTGTTTACCTATGCAAATTACAGAATTAAGGGTGTTTACATATGCATATTGGGGATATAAAGGCGTGTTTATATTCAAATTCTGATAGACACGCCCGCGCTAAACATCCGGTATTCAGTTACTTAAGAACAGCAGGTGGGAACAATTTGGGCGTTTAAGAACACATCATGAATTTGAATGGACTCCTCTTAGGAAATCACTTAGGAAGAAAGATAAGAGGAAAATTTAGAAACGTATTGCTGAATAGGGCCCATTGTTATTCTGAAGCTAACCAATAATAAATAAAATACTTCTTACCATTAATGCGACTTCTTGAACAGGTGCGGTAGAAAAGGGATGGATGGATTAAAGTGCATGAGAATGTTTTATTTTATGAATGTTATTTTTTGCAATGTCAGCTAAGGTTTATCTGAGAGCCAGATGCAGTCATCAAAAGAGCCACATCTGGCTCGAGAGCTATAGGTTCCCTCCCCCTGCTGTAGTTGATGTACAAACGCTGTTTCCATATGAGTTGAGAAATTGTGTTAGATGTAAATATAAACGGAATACAATGATTTGCAAATCCTTTTCAACCCATATTCATTTGAATGCGCTACAAAGACAACATATTTGATGTTCAAACTCATAAACTTGATTTTTTTTTTGCAAATAATAATTAACTTAGAATTTCATGGCTGCAACACGTGCCAAAGTAGTTGGGAAAGGGCATGTTCACCACTGTGTTACATGGCCTTTCCTTTTAACAACACTCAGTAAACGTTTGGGAACTGAGGAGACACATTTTTTAAACTTCTCAGGTGGAATTCTTTCCCATTCTTGCTTGATGTACAGCTTAAGTTGTTCAACAGTCCGGGGGTCTCCGTTGTGGTATTTTAGGCTTCATAATGCACCGCACATTTTCAATGGGAGACAGTTCTGGACTACAGGCAGGCCAGTCTAGTACCCGCACACTTTTACTATGAAGCCACGTTGATGTAACACGTGGCTTGGCATTGTCTTGCTGAAATAAGCAGGGGCGTCCATGGTAACGTTGCATGGATGGCAACATATGTTGCTCCAAAACCTGTATGTACCTTTCAGCATTAATGGCGCCTTCACAGATGTGTAAGTTACCCATGTCTTGGGCACTAATACACCCCCATACCATCACAGATGCTGGCTTTTCAACTTTGCGCCTATAAAAATCCGGATGGTTCTTTTCCTCTTTGGTCCGAGGACACGACGTGCACAGTTTCCAAAAACAATTTGAAATGTGGACTCGTCAGACCACAGAACACTTTTCCACTTTGTATCAGTCCATCTTAGATGAGCTCAGGCCCAGCGAAGCTGACGGCGTTTCTGGGTGTTGTTGATAAACGGTTTTCGCCTTGCATAGGAGAGTTTTAACTTGCACTTACAGATGTAGCGACCAACTGTAGTTACTGACAGTGGGTTTCTGAAGTGTTCCTGGGCCCATGTGGTGATATCCTTTACATACTGATGTCGCTTGTTGATGCAGTACAGCCTGAGGGATCGAAAGTCACGGGCTTAGCTGCTTACGTGCAGTGATTTCTCCAGAGTCTCGGAACCCTTTGATGATATTACGGACCGTAGATGGTGAAATCCCTAAATTCCTTGCAATAGCTGGTTGAGAAAGGTTTTCTTAAACTGTTCAACAATTTGCTGACGCATTTGTTGACAAAGTGGTGACCCTCGCCTCATCCTTGTTTGTGAATGACTGAGCATTTCATGGAATCTACATTTATACCCAATCATGGCACCCACCTGTTCCCAATTTGCCTGTTCGCCTGTGGGATGTTCCAAATAAGTGTTTGATGAGCATTCCTCAACTTTATCAGTATTTATTGCCACTTTTCCCAGATTTTTTGTCACGTGTTGCTGGCCTCAAATTCTGAAGTTAATGATTATTTGCAACAAAAAAAAAAGTTTATCAGTTTGAACATCAAATATGTTGTCTTTGTAGCATATTCAACTGAATATGGGTTGAAAATGATTTGCAAATCATTGTATTCCGTTTATATTTACATCTAACACAATTTCCCAACTCATATGGAAACGGGGTTTGTAATAAAATAACCAATGGACATATTCTTGTGCAGTATATAGGGTTTTCTTTCATTTTCTCTCCTTCAGCGGTGTTTTAACTTGTAATACAGAGTGAATATTTCACATTTTACAGTACGTATGTATGCAAAAGCATGAATATTGTTCTTGAACTTGGATTTGAGTTTGGCGAAATCTTATGCCTGAATACTTTAGACAAGGATGTGTGTCCTGTCTGCACTCTGGTGAAAAACTACATTTTTGTGTTATTATGTTCAAGGCTGCACGGTGGACTAGAGGCTAGCATGTTGGCTTCACAGGGTTTGAATCTCTGTGTGGAGCTTGCATGTCTTCCCAGTGTTTGTGTGGGTTTTCTCTGCATACTCTGGCTTCCTCCCACATCCCGTAAGCATGCATGTTCGGTTAATTGCAGACTCTACACTGTCCATACAGGAGTGAGTGTGGCTGGTTGTTGGGTGTCAGCTGGGATAGGCTCCAGCTCACCCGTGACCCTAATGAGGACCAGTGATATGGAAAATGGATGGATGGATTAGTGCTTGACGGAGTTGAAGGACAGGACAGCGTATTGAGTGATTATTTTTCTCACATTTGTGCTTCTGTCATCTCTCTGATGTATAAAATGTGGAGGTAAATATGGGTCATGTGTGCTCCTACAGTATCGTTTATGCAAAACCGTTTTTTTTTTTTCATTTATTAAGTAATATAATACAATCTAACAGTATAGAAATTACAAGATAATTCCCTAATTCCGTTCTACTACACATAATTGCAAAGACATGTACAAGTATTTTGTAAAAGTAAGTTCAATAATGCAAAAGTTATTTTAATAATTACTAACTTTTGATTCAACTGTTAGCAAGTTTTCTGCAAATAAATGTGCATTTAAGTAAAACATTTTTAATAAATTGTCGTGAAATTGCATTTGTGTTTAAAGTTAGTTTTCAAATATGCGAGCGAGTAGTAAATAACCTGTGATTAATACTGGATAATCATGATTAATCCAAATTCAAAAGTGTGATTAATCTGGTTAAAACAATCAATCGTTTGACAGCACTACTCTATTTCTATATGTTTGCGCTGTGGTCTAACAATTAAGATTTTTTTTTACCAAAGGCTGAATATTTGAGAGAGAGAGAGAGAGAGAGCGAGAGAGAGAGAGAGAGAGAGAGAGAGAGAGAGAGAGAGAGAGAGAGAGAGAGAGAGAGAGAGAGAGAGAGAGAGAGACCAGAAACTGCAACAAAAGTATTGATTCCATTACGCTAGTATCAATCTGATACCAATACTCACCTTAATAGCGATACTATCACTATTTAGATCGATACGCCCGCTCCTACTACATAGTGGGAATCGCCTGGGATGGAGGCACCACCAGACGACCCTAATGCCTGCATTAATGTATATTTGTGAGATTTACTAAAGACATGTGCTTTTGTAAGGTTTGCAAACACCAACATTTTTTTTTTCCACAATATGATAGTAATGTTCTTAGAATCCTGAGATAATGCGTTTGAAGCATAAAAAAAAATGTATTCAAACATAACTCTTAAACCCTGCGATGAGGTGGCGACTTGTCCAGGGTGTACCCCGCCTTCCGCGCGATTATAGCTGAGATAGGCTCCAGCGCCCCCCGCGACCCCGAAGGGAATAAGCGGTAGAAAATGGATGGATGGACATAACTCTTAAACCAAACATGCAATATGTTTAATAATGCCTGTATTAATGTATCTTTGTGAGTTTTACTAGAGACATGTGCTTTAGTAAGGTTTGCAAACACCAAAATTAGTTCTTTACACAATATGACAGTAATGTTCTTAGAATCCTGAGATAATGCGTTTGAAGCATAAAAAAAATGTATTCAAACATAACTCTTAAACCAAACATGCAATATGTCTAATAAAGCCTGTATTCATGTATCTTTGTGAGTTTTACTAGAGACATGTGCTTTTGTAAGGTTTGCAAACACAAACATTTGTTTTTTGCACAGTGTGACAGTAATGTTCTTAGAATCCTGAGAAAATGCGATTGAAGCAATAAAAACAGTATTCAAGCATAACTCCTAAACCAAACATGCAATATGTCTAATAACGCCTGTATTCATGTATCTTTGTGAGATTCACTAGAGACATGTGCTTTTGTAAGGTTTGCTAACACAAAAATTAGTTTTTTACTAGATATGACAGTAATGTTGTTAGAATCCTGAGATAATGCGAAAAAAAGCAATAAAAATGTATTCACACATAACTCCTAAACCAAACATGCAATATGTCCAATAATGCCTGTATCTATGTATATTTGTGAGATTTACTAGAAACATGTGCCTTTGTAAGGTTTGCAAACACAAAAATTAGTTTTTACTCAATATGACAGTAATGTTCTTAGAATCCTGAGATAATGCGATTGAAGGAAAACAATAATTCTTCAAGCATAACTCCTAAACTAAACATGCAATATGTCTAATAATGCCTGTGTTAATGTATCCTTCTGTGTTTTACTAGAGACATGTGCTTTTGTAAGGTTTGCAAACACAAAAAATATTTGTTTTACATGATATGACAGTAATGTTCTTAGAATCCTGAGATAATGCGATTGAAGCAATAAAAAAATTCTTCAAGCATAACTCCTAAACCAAACATGCAATATGTCTAATGATGCCTGTATTCATGTATCCTTGTGAGTTTTACTAGAGACATGTGCTTTTGTAAGGTTTGCAAACACAAACATTTGTTTTTTGCACAGTGTGACAGTAATGTTCTTAGAATCCTGAGAAAATGCGATTGAAGCAATAAAAACAGTATTCAAGCATAACTCCTAAACCAAACATGCAATATGTCTAATAATGCCTGTATTCATGTATCTTTGTGAGATTCACGAGAGACATGTGCTTTTGTAAGGTTTGCAAACACAAAAATTAGTTTTGTACTCGATATGACAGTAATGTTCTTAGAATCCTGAGATAATGCGATTGAAGGAAAAAAAAAAATTCTTCAAGCATAACTCCTAAACTAAACATGCAATATGTCTAATAATGCCTGTATTAATGTATCATTCTGTGTTTTACTAGAAACATGTGTTTTTGTAAGGTTTGCAAACAAAAACATTGAACATGAACAGTGATACGATAGAATATCATAGATCTATCAAAACTACTGCCAAACAGATGTTTGGTATTAATTGACACCATCAGAGAGTTACAGCATTCCTTAATACATTATTGTTGTAAGACAGAGTAATTCTACACAAAGCCTGGACATTTAAAAGACCTTTAATAAGTATGGTTGATCAGAAGCATTAGATTATTGCATCGCAGTTGCTAATTCTGTGGATGTTGTTCAATGCCACAAGCAATCTCCCACTGCTCTCGCCTCTTCCCTTTTAGTGGGAAAGCTGTGAAGCCTGACGGCAGTTCTCCCTGTTCCCTTGTTGCCTGATATCACAACCAAACGCTGCACATTATAGTGATACTTACGGCTAGTCGACACAGCTAACCCTTAAGGCTAACCACTAAGTGCAATCACTTGATGGCTTTAATATGCAAACCCTACTTTCCTTACATCCGTCGAGGCATTGTGGAGATATTTTTAAAACAATCCTGCCTTCTTCCTTCATACTTCTGGGAAACGAGCTGTTTTGGAATTAACGGCTGTAACGTTTTTGCCATCAGTGACGTCATTGCATTGTCCATATATGGTAGACATTTACCCAAAGTGCTTTGCACGAGTCCGCCATTGTATTCCAACACTTTAGTCAATAAACTTCTTATTTTTCTCCATCCTCCGGCTCGTACATGCACATGCATCCTCCGCTGTTGCCATTTCTTACCATCATAATAATCTCCTTAATTCCCCCCAAAAATGGATTAACTGGCTGGAATATAAAGACAATACAACATACATCCATAAATGTGGATGCATATGCAAAAGTGCAATATATTTATCTGCACAGTAATCTATTTATTTATATCTGCACCTTATTGATTTTTTATCCTGCACTACCATGAGCTACTGCAACGAAATTTTGTTTTTTTATCTGTACTGTAAAGCAGTGGTCCCCAACCTTTTTGTAGCTGCGGACCGGTCAACGCTTGAAAATGTGTGTGTGTGGGGGGGGGGGGTTTAATTTATTTTATTTATTTTTCATAAAGAAATACAATCATGTGTGCTTACGGACTGTATCCCTGCAGACTGTATTGATCTATATTGATATATATAATGTAGGGCTGCAACTAACGATTAATTTGATAATCGATTAATCTGTCGATTATTACTTCGATTAATCAATTAATAATCGGATAAAAGAGACAAACTACATTTCTATCCTTTCCAGTATTTTATTGAAAAAAAAACAGCATACTGGCGCCATGTTCTTTCAACTTGCCAAATAAAACAAGGAAAATGTTACAAAAATGCACACTTTTGACACCCCTGCTATAGATAATAACAAATTAAATCGATAAATCTATCGATAAAAAGCAGAGCCTGACGACGCATGCGCGTTTATCACAACTCTCTCGCTCTCTCTGTCTCTGCCCCTCCCTCACGAATGCTGCTGCGCGCACAACTTGTTGTGTTTTTAACCTTCTTAACCCTGAACGTATACTGAAAATACACGCAACCCTAACTCAAAATGCCGGACATTTGAGGCATTTAAGAAACACCGCCCGACAGCCCCGCAAAAGAGGACATGTCCGGTGAAAAGAGGACGTATGGTCAGGACCTAGCTCGGTCGCTGCTAGCATGCTATCACCGGACATGTCTTCTTTTGCTATCATGCTAGCAGTTAACGGGCTAGGATAGACTGACCATACGTCCTCTTTTCACCAGACATGTCCTCTTTTGCAGAGCTGTCAGGGCGGAGTTTCTCAAATGCCTCAAATGTCCGGCATTTTGAGTATTGTTTACACAACGTGCAGTACGCTACTTAATATGTCCGTGTGGAAACTCGTTCGGTACACCTCCGCACCGAAACGAAACCCTCGTATCGAAACGGTTCGATACAAATACACGTACCGCTACAACCCTATTATTTTAATTATTGTTTCTCAGCTGTTTGTAAATGTCGCAGTTTATAAATAAAAGTAAAAAAAAAACAAAAAAAAAACGTAGCCTGTGCGCATGCGCATAGCATAGATCCAACGAATTGATGTCTAAATTAATCGCAAACTATTTTTATAATCAATTTTAATCGATTAGTTGTTGCAGCCCTAATATAATGTATATATTGTGTTCTTTATGTTGATTTAATTAAAAAAAAAAAAAAAAAAAAAAATTCTTTTTTTTTTCAATTTCTTGTGCGGCCCGGTACCAATCGGTCCTGTCTGGTTGGGGACCACTGCTGTAAAGTTCAAATTTGAATGACAATAAAACGGAAGTCTAAGTCTAAGTCTAAGTTCTAATACAAAGTAGCGTATAGTTCTAACTCCGTCAGTAGACTCGCTATGGAAGCGCTATAAACCTCAACAAAGATGGCGGGGAGACGATGCTGTCGAAGCGGAGGCACGTAAATATGATTGCCTACAAAGCGGCGACGATTAGAAAGCGGCTTGAAAACGTTCTTTAAATCATAATCTATGCAACATTTTGACCAAAGAACCACCGTTAACTCTGTTATGTAGACCACAAGGAAATGTTTTAAATGTAGAAAAACAACAAAATATGACCTCTTTTAATGCAACATGGTAGTATCCAGGATCTATTTCAAACCTGTAAATGTATATCAATCAATCAATCAATCAATCAAAGTTCACTTATATAGCCCTAAATCACGAGTGTCTCAAAGGGCTGCATAAGCCTCAACGACATCCTCGTCTCAGATCCCATATCAGGGCAAGGAAAAACTCAAACCAATGGGCTACAATGAGAAACCTTGGAGGGGACCGTAGATGTGGGGACGCCCCCCCTGGGCGACCGGTGCAATGGACGTCGAGTGGATCTAGTTAATAGTGTGAGAGTCCAGTCCATGGTGGGGCCAGCAGGAGATCATCTTGAGTGGAGACAGGTCAGCAGCGCAGAGACGTCCCCAACTGATGCACAAATGAGTGGTCGATCCCGGGTCCCGACTTTGAACAGCTAGCGCTTCATCTGTGGTGACCTAATCTGTGCTTCCTGTCTCCACGAAGTAGAGGGGGGCAGAGCAGAAAAGAGACGGCAGATCAACTGGTCTAAAAGGGGGGTCTATTTAAAGGCTAGAGTATACAAATGAGTTTTAAGATGGGACTTAAATGCTTCTACTGATATCAATCAATCAATCAATCAATGTTTATTTATATAGTCCTAAATCACAAGTGTCTCAAAGGGCTGCACAAGCCACAACGACATCCTCGGTACAGAGCCCACATAAGGGCAAGGAAAAACTCACCCCAGTGGGACGTCGATGTGAATAACTATGAGAAACCTTGGAGAGGACCGCATATGTGGGTAACCCCCCCCTCTAGGGGAGACCGAATGCAATGGATGTCGAGTGGGTCTGACATAATATTGTGAGAGTCCAGTCCATATTGGATCCAACATAATAGTAAGAGTCCAGTCCACAGTGGGGCCAGCAGGAAACCATCCCGAGCGGAGACGGGTCAGCAGCGCAGAGATGTTCCCAACCGATACACAGGCGAGCGGTCCACCCCGGGTCCCGACTCTGGACAGCCAGCACTTCATCCATGGCCACCGGACCTGTGCCCCCCCCCCCCCCCCCCCCCCCCCTCCTCCACAAGGGATAGGGGGGAGCAGAGGAGAAAGGAAAAGAAACGGCAGATCAACTGGTCGAAAAAGGGGGTCTATTTAAAGGCTAGAGTATACAAATGAGTTTTAAGATGGGACTTAAATGATTCCACTGAGGTAGCATCTCTAACTGTTACCAGGAGGGCATTCCATAGTACTGGAGCCCGAATAGAAAACGCTCTATAGCCCGCAGACTTTTTTTGGGCTCTGGGAATCACTAATAAGCCAGAGTTCTTTGAACGCAGATTTTTTGCCGGGACATATGGCACAATACAATCGGCAAGATAGGATGGAGCTAGACCGTGTAGTATTTTATACGTAAGTAGTAAAACCTTAAAGTCAATGATGAGAGATATAGCAGATTAGTCTCGCTTAACAAGTGGCTGGCTAGCTTCTGTAGACAACAGGGACTAACGTTTATTGATAATTGGCCCTCTTTCTGGGGCAAACCAGGCTTGCTGATGAGAGACGGCCTTCACCCTAACCAGGAAGGCGCCATCATCCTGGCTAAAAACATAGACTACTGTTTAAGTCACATTTGACTAACTACACTAGAGCAAGCCCGGTCACAGGCAATTACAGAGCCTGCTAGTCCGGGTGAGGAGTCAGTTAAGCTAGAACTAGCCAGCACCAGGCTGGATAATTCCTGTACGCATAGCAATTTTCTTAGAATAACACACAACTCACATAATGTGTTTTCTGTTGTGAATGTGTCCGGGGTAGATATGCATTCTACTGAGGTGGCAAATCATGATGCGTTCAGTCGATCGCAGCATCAAGCAAACAATCTAAAAATTCCCGTCGTATCAATTCCTAGATATGGTCGAAACTATTTAAAGTGCACTACGTATAATAAACGCAACATTATTAATATTGCTACTACGGATAATTTAAACAAAAACTCGTCAAAACAGCCCAATACTTATAATATGGGCTTTTTAAACATAAGATCATTGTCTCCCAAAACGTTATTAGTTAATGAGGTCATTAGTGACAACAATCTTTACGTCATTGGTCTTAGCGAAACCTGGCTCAAACCAGACAAATTTTTTGCGCTAAATGAGGCATCTCCTCCTAACTATACGAATGCGCATATTGCCCGTCCCCTTAAAAGGGGTGGGGGGGGGGTCGCACTAATATACAATGAAAACTTTAACCTTACCCCTAACCTAAATAATCAATACAAATCGTTTGAGGTGCTTACTATGAGGTCTGTCGCACCGCTGCCTCTCGATATGGCTGTTATCTACCGCCCCCCAGGGCCCTACTCGGACTTTATCAATGAATTCTCAGAGTTCGTTGCTGATCTAGTGACGCACGCAGACAATATAATCATAATGGGGGACTTTAATATCCATATGAATACCCCATCGGACCCTCAGTGCGTGGCGCTCCAGACTATAATTGATAGCTGTGGTCTTACACAAATAATAAATGAACCTACGTATCGCAACGGTAATACGATAGATCTAGTGCTGGTCAGGGGTGTCACCACCTCCAAAGTTATGGTACTCCCGTATACTAAAGTAATGTCCGATCATTACCTTATAAAATTCGAAGTTCTGACTCATTGTCAACAAACTAATAATAATAATAACTGCTATAGCAGCCGCAACATTAATGCTGCCACAACGATGACTCTTGCTGACCTACTGCCTTCGGTAATGGCACCATTACCAAATTATGTCGGCTCTATTGATAACCTAACTAACAACTTTGACAATGCCCTGCGCAAAACCATTGATAGTATAGCACCGCTAAAACAAAAAAGGGCCCCTAAAAGGCGCACCCCATGGTTTACAGAAGAAACCAGAGCTCATAAATTATCATGTAGAAAGTTGGAACGCAAATGGCGCGCGACCAAGCTTGAGGTTTTCCATCAAGCATGGAGTGATAGTTTAATATCGTATAAACGCATGCTTAACTTAGCTAAAGCTAAATATTACTCAAATCTCATCCGCCTCAACAAAAACGATCCTAAATTTTTGTTTAGTACAGTAGCATCGCTAACCCAACAAGGGACTCCTCCCAATAGCTCCACCCACTCGGCAGATGACTTTATGAATTTCTTTAATAAAAAAATTGAACTCATTAGAAAGGAGATTAAAGACAACGCATCCCAGCTACAACTGGGTTCTATTAACACAGATACAACTGTATCTACGACGGATACTGCAATACAAAATAGTCTCTCTCTTTTTGATGAAATAACATTAGAGGAACTATTACGGCGTGTAAGTGGGATAAAACAAACAACATGTTTACTTGACCCACTTCCTGGGAAACTTATCAAGGAGCTTTTTGTATTATTAGGTCCACCAGTGCTAAATATTATAAACTTATCACTTTCCTCTGGCACTGTTCCCCTAGCATTCAAGAAAGCGGTTATTCATCCTCTGCTCAAAAGACCTAACCTTGATCCTGACCTCATGGTAAACTACCGACCGGTGTCCCACCTTCCCTTTATTTCGAAAATCCTCGAAAAAATTGTCGCACAGCAGCTAAATGAACACTTAGTGTCTAACAATCTCTGTGAACCTTTTCAATCCGGTTTCAGGGCAAATCACTCTGCGGAGACAGCCCTCGCAAAAATGACTAATGATCTACTGCTAACGATGGATTCTGATGCGTCATCTATGTTGCTGCTTCTTGATCTTAGCGCTGCTTTCGATACCGTCGATCATAATATTTTATTAGAGCGTATCAAAACACGTATTGGTATGTCAGACTTAGCTTTGTCGTGGTTTAACTCTTATCTTACTGACAGGATGCAATGCGTCTCCCATAATAATGTGACCTCGGACTATGTTAAGGTAACGTGCGGAGTTCCTCAGGGTTCGGTTCTTGGCCCTGCACTCTTTAGCATTTACATGCTGCCGCTAGGCGACATCATACGCAAATACGGTGTTAGCTTTCATTGTTATGCTGATGACACCCAACTCTACATGCCCCTAAAGCTGACCAACACGCCGGATTGTAGTCAGCTGGAGGCGTGTCTTAATGAAATTAAACAATGGATGTCCGCTAACTTCTTGCAACTCAACGCCAAGAAAACGGAAATGCTGATTATCGGTCCTGCTAAACACCGACATTTATTTAATAATACCACCTTAACATTTGACAACCAAACAATTACACAAGGCGAATCAGTAAAGAATCTGGGTATTATCTTCGACCCAACTCTCTCGTTTGAATCACACATTAAGAGTGTTACTAAAACGGCCTTCTTCCATCTCCGTAATATCGCTAAAATTCGTTCTATTTTATCCACTAGCGACGCTGAGATCATTATTCATGCGTTCGTTACGTCTCGTCTTGACTACTGTAACGTATTATTTTCGGGTGTTCGGGAGTTGGGTGTCATCAGCATAACAGTGAAAGCTAACACCGTATTTGCGTATGATGTCGCCTAGCGGCAGCATGTAAAGACTAAAGAGTGCAGGGCCAAGAACCGAACCCTGAGGAACTCCGCACGTTACCTTAACATAGTCCGAGGTCTCATTGTTATGGGAGACGCACTGCATCCTGTCAGTAAGAAAAGAGTTAAACCACGACAAGGCTAAGTCTGACATACCTATACGTGTTTTGATACGCTCTAATAAAATATTATGATCGACGGTATCGAAAGCAGCGCTAAGATCAAGAAGCAGCAACATAGATGACGCATCAGAATCCATCGTTAGCAGTAGATCATTAGTCATTTTTGCGAGGGCTGTCTCCGTAAAGTGATTTGCCCTGAAACCGGATTGAAAAGGTTCACAGAGATTGTTAGACACTAAGTGTTCATTTAGCTGCTGTGCAACAATTTTTTCGAGGATTTTCGAAATAAACGGAAGAAATGGGAAATGTATTCGGACTTTGAGGGTTCCTTTCAACATCGATGCACTAAGAGTCTCGTACCTAATGAAGTGGCTGCTGCTGTGTACTCATGAAGGCCTGTGTTTGCATGTCGACCTCTCCCCCAACGACGACGGCTGGGGCAATGCGAGATTATCATCACACTTCAACATCTCTATCATGTGAATGCTACCTATTTGTTAGGTCGGTGTTGCAAATTAAAATCTGTTCTTAAATGCCTTACCCTGGATGGATAAAGGATAAATGAATATATAAATACATGTAAACTAAGAAGTGAATGTTTGTATACTACATTACCCAGAAGGCTTGCGCTGTAGACAGGAACAGGAAGTAGTTTTGAGCTAAGTAAGATGATGACAATTGTGCACAGTTGAGCAATAACGAGTTGATAGATTTGTTACAAGTTGCTGCTTCGTGTACGCAAGAAACAAACGTAAGTTTTGATTAGACAGTTGACGTGCGCGTATGAGCGCCACTAAAAAACTAATTTGGTGGGTGAAAAAAATGACACCGATTAGCCAAAAATGTGCTGGGATGTTGCAGGTATTGGACAAAGATGGTAGGCATAATTGGCAGGTATTGTTTCAATTGGCAGTTCGGAAGTACAAACCGTGGCTCCGGTGGTTTGCTGGCCGACAGGGTCCAGTGTTTTCGGCATTGTTGGTGGCTGAGTAGTCCGACGCAATCATTTCTTCGATGAAATCGCAGATCGTTTTGCCTCCTGGGTCGTTTCTGGAGGGCTATTATTGGGTCTAATTATGTGTCTCCCTTTAAAATTCTTAAAGGGGACATGTGGTGATTTTAATGTTCATTTAAAACTCTTCATTGTGGTCTTGATTATATGTATCAGTATGTATCACTTGTGGCAGTGGGGGTGTGGTCACCATGACGCCATCAAATAATTTGCATGATTTTCTATGATTATATATTATATTATATTTCTTTAAAAAGGCAAAATAAATCTATACGTACATTTAAAAACAAATCTGGTATTATTGATTAGTATTAACTTTTTTTTTAAAATCATTTTGCCATATTTTCAATTGTTGCTTCTTATTGTACAATGTACTTCGTTGAGATTTTAAAAGTGTTGACAGACTTTTAATGACTTTTTTTTTCAAATTAAAAATAACTAGCAAAAAATCTAGCATCTTCTTATGTTGTTATTATGAAGTTACCACTGATAGTCACACACACACTAGGTGTGGTGAAATTACTCTCTGCATTTGACTCATCCCCTTGTTCCACCCCCTGGGAGGTGAGGGGAGCAGTGAGCAACAGCGGTGGCCGCGCTCGGGAATCATTTTGGTGATTTAACCCCCAATTCCAACCCTTGATGCTGAGTGTCAACCAGGGAGGTAATGGGTCCCATTTTTATAGTCTTTGGTATGACTTGGAAATGTACTTGTGTTTAGAAAAGAGGCGACGTCACACTTGCTTTGCGTTGTAGTTGGACTTTCTCTCCTTAAAAGCCGCTACTGTCCGCTTAATATTTGCACATTTTGTAGATGGCTGTGCGCGGGTGTATCTGGGATATAATAAAATCACGTCCACATCACAGACATGCTGACAACGCTCCAGACAATTGCGTCCGTTTTGTTTACATCCGGCTTCGGCAGCACGGTTTTTGGTAATCAACGTCTTTTTTCGGTGGTCAATTTTTCGGTACATCACTTGTCAATAGTGCTCAAATAATAGGCTATATAAATCAATTCATACTGTAACGACCAGCTGGTGTTAATGTTTTATATTTGTGTCATTTTGATTTGATTGTAGTTTTTCCCATATTGGCAAACACACTTGAAAGGTGATTGGTGGAGAATGAGGAAGTGTTGTTGTGTGTCGGGGGAAGTGTGGACTCATGGAGACTAAAGTGTTAGCACGGGAGGTAAATCCTGTTGGAATTGTGCCTTTTGTTGTCATAACATTGGTAATAAAAGTTAAAAATAGTGTCAGACTTTATGTGATTTCTTCTGAGGGCTACAATATATTACTTTAATTTGTTTTTAAGTAAAAAAATACATTTTTCCAAGCTGTGGCGGTACAGAAAATGAAATTACATTAAGGAGAAACCCTGTATTGTATATGCTTTGGTGTAAAATTTGTCCACAGTGACTTTTGTAATCCACTTTTTGAGTCTGTCTGCAGACTCAAAACTTAAAACTCAGAAACAGGCCCGCCTTCTCTAAAAGTATCAACATTTATTTTTTGTAAATAATACTTTATCTTAACTTGTTTGGGTTTCTGCATAGCCGGCAGAATAAAACAATCTCTTCCCCCTCTGGCTGAAAGTTGTATTCAATGCCTAAATAAGTACAATTCCAAAAATGTGAATATCGTGTAAGAGTCAGCATGTCAGCATTTTAACTTCAAATGTGAAACTAATATGTGATATCAACTCATTACATACAAATTGAGATATGTCAAGCCTTTTTTTGTTATAATGATGAGCATGGCTTACAGTAATTGATAACCCACAATTTTCAGAGATTTTTAATGAGAGGTTTTCGTAACCTGTAAACCATGATCATCAAACTTATATCAAAAGAAGGTTTGACATATCTAGAGTTGCATGTTATGAGTCAATGTCATGTATTAGTTGCACCTTGTAAATGTAATTGCTGGAATAAACAAACCTTTGCAAATATATATATATATATATATATATATATATATATATATATATATATATATATATATATATATATATATATATATATATATATATATATATATATATATATATATGTATATATATATATATATATATATATATATATATATATATATATGTATATATATATATATGTATATATATATATATATATATATATATATATATATGTATATATATATATGTATATATATATATATATATATATATATATATATATATATGTATATATATATATATATATATATATATATATATATATGTATATATATATATATATATATATATATATATATATATATATATGTATATATATATATATATATATATATATATATGTATATATATATATATATATATGTATATATATATATATATATATATATATATATATATATGTATATGTATATATATATGTATATGTATATATATATGTATATATATATATATATGTATATATATATATATATATATATATATATATATATATATATATATATATATATATATATATATATATACAGGTAAAAGCCAGTAAATTAGAATATTTTGAAAAACTTGATTTTTTTCAGTAATTGCATTCAAAAGGTGTAACTTGTACATTATATTTATTCATTGCACACAGACTGATGCATTCAAATGTTTATTTCATTTAATTTTGATGATTTGAAGTGGCAACAAATGAAAATCCAAAATTCCGTGTGTCACAAAATTAGAATATTGTGTAAGGGTTAAATTTTGAAGACACCTGGTGCCACAAACTAATCAGCTGATTAACTCAAAACACCTGCAAAGGGCTTTAAATGGTCTCTCAGTCCAGTTCTGAAGCCTACACAAACATGGGGAAGACTTCAGATTTGACAGCTGTCCAAAAGGCAACCATCGACACATTGCACAAGGAGGGAAAGACACAAAAGGTTATTGCTGAAGAGGCTGGCTGTTCTCAGAGCTCTGTGTCCAAACACATTAATGGAGAGGCAAAGGGAAGGAAAAACTGTGGTCAGAAAAAGTGTACAAGCGATAGGGATCACCGCGCCCTGGTCAAGATTGTGAAAAAAAACCCATTCAAAAATGTGGGGGAGATTCAGAAGGAGTGGACAGCTGCTGGAGTCAGTGCTTCAAGATCCACCACCAAGAGACGCTTGAAAGACATGGGTTTCAACTGCCGCATACCTCGTGTCAAGCCACTGTTGACCAAGAAACAGCGCGAAAAGCGTCTCACCTGGGCTAAGGAAAAAAAGAGCTGGACTGCTGCTGAGTGGTCCAAAGTCATGTTTTCTGACGAAAGCAAATTTTGCATTTCCTTTGGAAATCAAGGTCCCAGAGTCTGGAGGAAGACAGGAGAGGCACAGGATCCACGTTGCCTGAAGTCTAGTGTAAAGTTTCCACCATCAGTGATGGTTTGGGGTGCCATGTCATCTGCTGGTGTCGGTCCACTCTGTTTCCTGAGATCCAGGGTCAACGCAGCCGTCTACCAGCAAGTTTTAGAGCACTTCATGCTTCCTGCTGCTGACCTGCTCTATGGAGATGGAGATTTCAAGTTCCAACAGGACTTGGCGCCTGCACACAGCGCAAAATCTACCCGTGCCTGGTTTACGGACCATGGTATTTATGTTCTAAATTGGCCCGCCAACTCCCCTGACCTTAGCCCCATAGAAAATCTGTGGGGTATTGTGAAAAGGAAGATGCAGAATGCCAGACCCAAAAACGCAGAAGAGTTGAAGGCCACTATCAGAGCAACCTGGGCTCTCATAACACCTGAGCAGTGCCAGAAACTCATCGACTCCATGCCACGCCGCATTAACGCAGTAATTGAGGCAAAAGGAGCTCCAACCAAGTATTGAGTATTGTACATGCTCATATTTTTCATTTTCATACTTTTCAGTTGGCCAACATTTCTAAAAATCCCTTTTTTGTATTAGCCTTAAGTAATATTCTAATTTTGTGACACACGGAATTTTGGATTTTCATTTGTTGCCACTTCAAATCATCAAAATTAAATTAAATAAACATTTGAATGCATCAGTCTGTGTGCAATGAATAAATATAATGTACAAGTTACACCTTTTGAATGCAATTACTGAAATAAATCAAGTTTTTCAAAATATTCTAATTTACTGGCTTTTACCTGTATATATATATATGTATATATATATATATCCATCCATCCATCCATCTTCTTCCGCTTATCCGAGGTCGGGTCGCGGGGGCAGCAGCCTAAGCAGGGAAGCCCAGACTTCCCTCTCCCCAGCCACTTCGTCCAGCTCTTCCTGTGGGACCCCGAGGCGTTCCCAGGCCAGCCGGGAGACATAGTCTTCCCAACGTGTCCTGGGTCTTCCCCGCGGCCTCCTACCGGTCGGACGTGCCCTAAACACCTCCCTAGGGAGGCGTTCGGGTGGCATCCTGACCGGATGCCCGAACCACCTCATCTGGCTCCTCTCGATGTGGAGGAGCAGCGGCTTTACTTTGAGTCCCCCCCGGATGACAGAGCTTCTCACCCTATCTCTAAGGGAGAGCCCCGCCACCCGGCGGAGGAAACTCATTTCGGCCGCTTGTATATATATATATATATATATATATATATATATATATATATATATATATATATATATATATATATATATATGTATATATATGTATATATATATATATATATATATATATATAAGTTTTTTCTGGCTGTGTCTTTGGAAGCGCAGTAGGTGTCCATACTTGTGTTTATGCAACCAATCCGCTTGTAATTTCTACGAATCAAGTCATAGTTGCGTGCCGTGTGTAATGTTCTTTATTCCCAATGGAACATTTAAAGTTTTGGTGTTGTTTACTGGCGTCATATTGCAGTCCACACGTATCTCTTATGTGCGACTGCCATCTACTGGTCACACTTATCATTACACCATGTACCAAATAAAATAGTTTCGAGGTCGGTAAGCACAACCAAATCTATTCCGGACATTAGGCGCACCGTGTTATAAGGCGCACTGTCGATTTTTGAGAAAATTAAAGGATTTTAAGTGCGTTTTATAATCCGAAAAATGCTGTCAGTCCTCTGAAGTCATTGCAGAGTATGAGGTTATTTGTACATAAAAAAAGGGTTTATCATGTGTGACGCTGCCAAGGCTCTGGCAAAGTAAAGGACTCTCTGACAAGCTGGAAAGGCAGCGAGAGGCAAAAGGCAGGCAAGGGCGAGATTAATTTCGCTCTTAACAAGCAGGCTTGTTTATCAGTGGTGTGTATCAGAGAGGCAGAGCGGGTCCGACTGCCGCTGCCGAGTCGTCGTTTCTCCTTCCTGCGGCACGGCGGACCGTCAAAGAGCGAGCGACGACGACAACAGATTAGCGAGGAATGAGCCGGGGTGATGGAATTTGCTGGATCATTAGCCCATTGCTTGTAGCGTTGACCTCAGGATACATACCCTCTACATGCGTGTGAAATCTAAATGCATTTGACCTCCATGCAAGTGCTCATCTGGTTCGTCCCATGTGTCCTTGCTGCAGATGCACATAAAAAAAAAAGACCCCTTTAAAATAATTTACAGTCTGCACAATCTGCCTGAGAATATGAAATCAACTAAAGCATGCCAGGCTTTCTTTTTTGTTAACATTAAAGTCTGTTTAATAGTCACGGAGGGTCCTAAATGCCAGCAAACCTCTTTGTTCTTGGGGATAAAACAAACATTTTATATTAGACCAAAAAAAAAACATGAGGCACGATTATAACAATTGCTCATAAATGCGCCCAAGTGACCTTTTTATTTGAATGCTAAATAAGTGGTTATATTACAACAAAGGATGACGTGCACGTGGCCCTGATCAGGTAGGTCATTAAAACCAGCCATAAATCTTCCATTTATGAGCATCATCATGTTCACTTTTTATTGCATCTGTTGGCGGGAGGTGTTGATTTATTTTAGTGCTCGTTTAGGAGGTTGTAATTTGATGTCTTGGCTCTTACCGAGAGCTGTTCCTAATATTTTGCCTCCACCTCATATAACGGGAAGGCGCCTGTTATAAACACATAACTCCGAGATTTCATCTTAATTGACAGGTGACCTGCTGTCAAGATCTCATTGGCTGCCATAGCGACCGTTGGCTGACGTTCACCACAGTCTGTGTGCGATTCTGCTTGTAGCCTCTTCTTCATAGGCTCATGTGGCGGCCAAACAAATGGCAAAAAAAATAAGGAAAACACTCATGTTTACTTTTTATGGTGGGTTTTAAGTCTGATTTCAAAGCTGTTGAGCTATGACTACCAGGGACCCATAATACATTTTGATGGACAATTTATTGTCCCACAAATTGCAGATAAGTGATATTATTGCCAGCATTATTTTTAGACCAATTAAGCACAGATGAAATCTTAAAATAATATCAGTAATATTATATATATATATACAGTAAAGTCCAAAAGTTTGGACTCACCTTCTCATTCAATGTGTTTTCTTTATTTTCATGACTAATTACATTGTAGATTGTCACTGAAGGCATCAAAACTATGAATGAACACATGTGGAGTTATGTACTTAACAAAAAAAGGTGAAACAAATGAAAACATGTTTTATATTCTGGTTTCTTCAAAATAGCCACGCTTTGCTCTGATTACTGCTTTGCACACTCTTGGCATTCTCTCGATGAGCTTCAAGAGGTAGTCACCGGAAATGGTTTTCACTTCACAGGTGTGCTTGAAGCTCACACACACTGGGTGTGGGGAATTGTGTCCTCTGCATTTGACTCATCCCCATCTTCACCCCCTGGGAGGTGAGGGGAGCAGTGAGCAGCATCTGGCGCCGCGCTCGGGAATAATTTGGTGATTTCACCCCCAACTCCAACCCTTGATGCTGAGTGCCAAGCAAGGAGGCAGTGGGTCCCATTTTTATAGTCTTTGGTATGACTCGGCCGGGGTTTGAACTCACGACCTTCCAGAGTCTTTAACCGCAAGGCCACTGAGGTGGTGGCTATTTTGAAGAAAAACTCTAAAATATTTACATTGTCATGGGGTATTGTGTGTTCAATTTTTAGGACAAAAATTTACTTATTCTATTTTAGAATAAGGCTATAACATAACAAACTGTACCGAGCCCGACAGTTGTTATTGTTGTTATATTATCAACTCTCTAGACTATTATTAATCTTCATTTCCTTTTATTAATGTAGCTGCTTACTTTCTGCTGTCTTGTGCATCCATCTAAACTTCTTAAAGTTTACTGAGCATGTATTTATTCCGTTGCTTCAAGCTAGTTTAACGGTTTGCTTAGCTATTAGCTTGGCTGCTCCTGTCCTCCAGTGATAGTGATAAACTCCAGTGATAAACTACATAGGAATAGGGCTGCAAAAACTAATCGATTAAATCGATTAAAATCGATTATAAAAATAGTTGCCGATTAATTTAGTCATTGATTTGTTGGATCTATGCTATGCGCATGCGCAGAAGCTTTTTTTATTTTTATTTTTTATTTCAATTTTTTATCTTTTTATTTTTATTTTTTTAATAAACCTTATTTATAAACTGCAACATTTACAAACAGCTGAGAAACAATAATCAAAATAAGTATGGTGCCAGTATGCTGTTTTTTTTTCCAATAAAATACTGGATAGGATATAAATGTAGTTTGTCTCTTTTATCCGATTATTAATCGATTAATCGAAGTAATAATTGACAGATTAATCGATTATCAAATTAATCTTTAGTTGCAGCCCTACATAGGAAATGTAGTTTATTTGCCACAAAGGATAATTATTGACTTAGTACACCGTTTATGGAGATAAATATTTAGCTGATAAGCTAAATCTTCTGAACTGAGCATCGACGTTTAAAAATGTGAACCGTTCCTGGAGAATCGGAATGTAAGACCTGGTTCCCATTGCTGCCCGGTGCTCCATGCCCATCCTCTACTTCAGCTTCCGATGTAGATAGTATGTAGCGTGGAATTGCGTGGCGTACCACTGTTTGAGGTTGTGATGTCTTACTGTAATGCATTACAGTAAGACATCCACTGTAGTCTTGAATGGAGTTCAAGACAAAGCTTCTCCATTTCAGTTTTGCAGTTCTGAATGTTGCTTACAAGCCTGCGTTCATGACTGAACACTCTTTGTGGCTTCTAGAAAAACAGAGCCGAGCTCTTCTCTGTCTGGCAGGCTGTACCTGTGTTACGACCTGCACTTGATTGGGATTCGGAGTGACAGTACATGACCACCGACTGTGTGCTGTAGTTGTTTAACAAGTTCAACAATTCCTGTCACTGACAGCTGATGGCCAAAGTGCACGTAGTTGCAGGTTTGTGGTTCTTCTAAGCACATGAAAGGTTGTCCCGCTACCAATATTTTGGTACTGGTACCGAAGTGTATTTCGATACAAAAAATACACAAAAATGGTATTATTGGCTTTATTTAAAAAAAAAAATCTTAGGGTAAATTAAACATATATTTATTATTGCAATTTTGTCCTTAAATAAAATAGTGAACATACTAGACAACTTGTCTTTTAGTAGTAAGTAAACAAACAAAGGCTCCTAATTAGTCTGCTGACGTATGCAGTAACATATTGTGTCATTTATCATTCTATTATTTTGTCCACATTATGAGAGACAAGCTGTAAAAATGTATTATTAATCTACTTGTTCATTTACTGTTAATATCTGCTTACTTTCTGTTTCAACATGTTCTATCTACACTTCTTTTGTTTGGATACTTGACATTAGTTTTGGATGATACCACAAATTTAGGTATCGATCTGATACCAAGTAGTTACAGGATCATACATTGGTCATATTCAAAGTCCTCATGTGTCCAGGGACATATTTCCTGAGTTTATAAACATAATATGAATTTTTAAAAAAGCGAAAGAGATTTTGTGACGATAAAAAATATCGACGTAATCATAGTAGTATCGACTAGATACGCTTTTGTACTTGGTATCATTAGGTGTAGATCCACCAATGGCATTTGTTTACATTCAGGCGCGCTAGCTTGCTGTTAGCGGTGACGCCAGTGAGCTATTGTATCCTCCTACGGTGTGTAGTGAAGCATGTTTAGCTATTCCTCGTCCTGCAGGGATGATACTTGTAAGAAACATACCTTATTTGTCGCGATGGAGGCGAGGATTAGTGATTTAGAAGTAGCTAAAACACTGCCGACTGCGGATGGACGTTAGCTGCTAGCTATCTAGCCATGTCTTAAAGTACCTCTTCCTGAGGGCGTTTCAGTGTTATAACTTCACCTTTATCGTTAGCTTTTAAGCCAAAATGCGTCCGTTCTCCCTTTTCTGTCTACACCCTGAGTCTGCTTGTAAGTACTCCGTGATTGTGCGCTGCCGAACATGCTCCTCTGCTCGTAAAACCAGCAATGACGTCATGCTCGGTAACCGGTACTTTTTGAACAGAGTATAATGCCGTTTTTATTTCATTAGTACCGCAATACTATACTAGTACCGGTAAACCTTATAACTTTTTTTTTCTGTATCCATGCATCACACAATCTGAGGCACACATTACTGTGAGATGAAATGTAAAAAAAATAAAGTTATTTATCCAAATTATCCTAAACACTTATTAGTCATGGTTAGGTTCATTCAAGTGAAGCTACCTTCCAGCCGTGTGTCAGCATTTTGCACTCTCACGCACATCAACTGACACGCGACTAACTTCTGAACAGAGACACCTTCGGATTCCACCAGGAGGCTGCAATTGCGGCATAGCACAGACCGAGGTGACGCTTTGCATGCTGGGAGTGTTTATCTTACAGTCGAAATTCAGGCTGCCACTTCGGCTCTGTCAGAGTGAGTCACATTACAATGAAATTAGAGCAGCACACACACACACACACACACGCACACACACACACACACACACACACACACACACACACACACACACACACACACACACACACTGGCCTGTATCAAATGAGCTCCTTTTGTCTGTACAAGCTATCACCTGATGTAGGAGTGTTTTGTTTGTTTACTATATTTACTGTCAGGGTCATTGAGAACAGAGGAGCGCTTTAGAAGATCAATACCCCAAAAACACTTGATCATTGCACACTTCATTCGCTTTATCTGCACAATCCAATTACGTTACATCAAAAATATCTGTACAGAAATGCTGCATTTGCAAAGATAAAAATTGCTGATACTGTATTTTGCTGCACCCACCAAATTTTAGAAGAAATAAATATGTTTACATATTCTAGAGGGTAAGCTGTAGATACACTATATTGCCAAATGATGAGAATCAGGTGTCCTAATCACTTGGCCCGGGCCACAGGTGTATAAAATCAAGCACTTAGGCATGGAGACTGTTTCTACAAACATTTGTGAAAGAATGGGCCGCTCTCAGGAGCTCAGTGATTTCCAGCGTGGAACTGTCATAGGATGCCACCTGTGCAACAAATCCAGTCGTGAAATTTCCTCGCTCCTAAATATTACAAAGTCAACTGTCGGCTTTATTGTAAGAAAATGGAAAAGTTTGGGAACAACAGCAACTCAGCCACCAAGTGGTAGGCCACGTAAACTGACAGAGAGGGGTCAGCGAATGCTCACGTACTGTACGCAGAGAGCTTCATGGAGGGGGTTTCCATGGCCGGGCAGCTGTATCTAAGCCGTACATCACCAAGTCCAATGCAAAGCGTGGGATGCAGTGGTGTAAAGCACGTCCACACTGGACTGTAGAGCAGTGGAGACGTGTTCTCTGGAGTGATGAATCACGCTTGTCCATCTGGCAATCTGATGGACGAGTCTGGGTTTGGAGGTTGCCAGGAGAACGGTACATTTCAGACTGCATTGTGCCGAGTGTGAAATTTGGTGGAGGAGGAATTATGTTGTGGGGTTGTTTTTCATGAGTTGCGCTTGGCCCCTTAGTTCCAGTGAAAGGAACTTTGAATGCTCCAGGATACTGTCACAATGGGGGGTCGCAGCTTGCTGCGGGGTTGTTCTTCCAACGCAAAAATACGGCTCCGGACGACAGCGTGAAGGTAGGGTTGGATTTATTGATATAAATCACTCACTACCACAAAACACAAAAATACAACCAAAAAAGGCAAGTGTGCTTAAAACACAAGAAGCTGCTAATTAGCAGAAGCTATGGCATGGATCAGGAAACTTACTAGGTCAGAACGAGACATGAACCGGTGTGACACAAAGACAATGCAGGCAGAACGAGTGATGAACAAAGGTAGGCTTAAATAACAGTGATATGATTGGTGACAGGTGTGTGTGAGTCCGAACGTGAAACAGGTGCGTGACGTGACAGGTGAAAACTAATGGTTGCTATGGTGACAAAACAAACAAAAGTGCACAAAAAGTCCAAAAACAAAACCGAACATGACTAAAACAAAACATGATCACACAGACATGACAGACAATTCCATGATTCCAACCTTGTGGGAACATTTTGGAGCGGGCCCCTTCCTCTTCCAACATGACGGCAAGGTCCATAAAGACATGGATGGCAGAGTCTGGTGCAGATGAACTTGACTGGCCTGCACAGAGTCCTGACCTGAACCCGATAGAACACCTTTGGGATGAATTAGAACGTAGACTGAGAGCCAGGCCTTCTCGACCAACATCAGTGTGTGACCTCACCAATGCGCTTTTGGAAGAATGGTCGAAAGTTCCTATAAACACACTCCGCAACCTTGTGGACAGCCTTCCCAGAAGAGTTGAAGCTGTAATAGCTGCAAAAGGTGGACCGGCATCATATTGAACTCTATGGGTTAGGAATGGGATGGCACTTCAAGTTCATATGTGAGTCAAGACAGGTGGCCAAATACTTTTGGCAATATAGTGTATATACAGGTACGGAAGATTTTGTAATTGTTTATTTCCATTGTTTATTTCCAATTAAGTGCCTGTCACACGGCAGTAAAATGGCTAATTCAACAAAACAGAAGTAATTGTCATGGCCCCACTAGCTGCGGAAGCTAGTTCTCCAATCAACTCACTAACTCCACAGTGATGTTTTGGTGAATTTACAAAACTGAAACAATATTTTTTTTAAATGCCATTGTAAGTTTAATGATACTAATAGAGACACTTGTAAACGTGTTAGCATAGTCGCTAATGCTAACAACGCTAGCTTGATTAATTACAAATAGCATGTACGAAGATACGTGAAAACACTCCTACAGACACATGAGATGGTTTTAGTAAGGATGGATTATTTTAGTTATATTGTAAAACTTGCAAACGTTGCTTGGAGGGATGACTGAAGAATCCTTTGGAACAGAAATGCTCCGGACAAATACATCCGGTTCAAGGAACGAAATAGGAAATGCATTTTCAACCCGCAGCACATGCAGTGAGTGAACCCGTCCAAAAGATGGCGCCATAGCACAAGCAATTACACACCTTTTCAGTCTCTGTCGGTGTTCTATGAAAACTATTTGTCGAAGACAAAAAAATTGTAGCTGTTAGCAAACAAAAATCCATAAATTAGCTGCAGTGTTTTACAAGCCGCAGGGTTTAAAGCGTGGGGGAAAAGCAGCGGCGTATAATCCAGAAAATATGGTACTTATGACTGTGGAAGTATAGCAGGTTTTTTTTTACATTTAGTTTAGTTATTTAGAGTTTTGTGAAGCTTGTCAAGCTACAGTCAATGTTTTAGTTCATCAACTATTATCAGTACGTGATTGTACAAATGTTTGGGTGTTGGTTTTGTTCAATTATTAACAAATATTGAATGATGTTACAGAATTAATTCATGACAGGTCTACTGGTCTTTGACTGTTGCATTTAGGTTAGTGCAGGGATTTTGACATTTTCTACTAAGGATGTTCCGATCAGGGTTTTATGCTTCCAGTCATCCATGAATGAGATTGGCCGATACAAATATCCATCACATGTATTAACTGTAAATTGTTCCATTTATTAATAGTGAGTACAATTGACCGTTTTAACAATTTCAACAACATATTTAAACTAGTATACAATAACTAAACTAAAACAAAAAACACTATCTACCACTTATTTAAATCCTTTTTTCCCCCTGCTGTGTAGAGGGAATTATTCCCTGAGTTTGCAAACATTAAGAAAAACAACAACAACTTATTTTGAGAAAATATAAAAATATCGACCTAATCACTCTAATACTGATCATATACTGATACTACACCTTATATCGACACTACCAGTTCATGGATCTTACGTATCGTGTACTGACTGTGACCATGCTGACACGCCAACAATTGTTGTTATATTATCCTCGCTCTAGACCAGTGGTTCTTAACCTGGGTTCGATCGAGCCCTAGGGGTTCGGTGAGTCGGCCTCAGGGGTTCGGTGGATCCTCCGCCGCGAAGATCAAGACACACCCGACTCATCGTGGAAGTACAAACTTCTCCCTATCGGCGCATTATGGATACGGCAACAGCAGAAGTCACACTGATTTGCAGGTGTGTAATTCGTTGTGAGTTTGTGCACTGTGTTGGTTTTGTTCTTTGAACAAGGTGATGTTCATGCACGGTTCATTTTGTGCACCAGTGAAAAAAACATAACTTTGTCTTGAATTTGAAAAAAAAAAAAATAATTGTATTTTTCACTAAAGAAGGGTTTGATGAATGCGTATATGAAACTGGTGGTGTTCGGTACCTCCAACAAGGTTAAGAACCACTGCTCTAGACTCTTAGCAATTTACATGTTTCTTTGTGTCGTTTAAATCGAGTTTAGCAGTTAGCTTAGCTATTAGCAAGCCTGCTCCTGGCTTGCTCGGTGTGTAACATGTTTAGCCTCGTCCTAAAGTGATAATGATACTTAAGATACTAAGACATGCAGTTTATTTGCTGTAGTGAAGGTGATTATTATTATTAGCTTAGGGGAGCGGCTCCACACTGTTAATGGAGACACATAATTAGCTGCTAGCCACTTGTCAGCCATGGGACTAAAAATAAATACTGTCAGCCAGATTGACGTTTGGGATCGGCATTAAAAGGCACTACCGTATTTTTCGTACTATAAGTCGCAGTTTTTTTCATAGTTTGGCCGGGGGTGCGACTTATACTCAGGAGCGACTTATATGTGAAATTATTAACACATCACCGTAAAATATCAAATAATATTATTTAGCTCATTCACGTAAGAGACTAAACGTATAAGATTTCATGGGATTTAGCGATTAGGAGTGACAGATTGTTTGGTAAACGTATAGCATGTTCTATATGTTATAGTTATTTGATTGACTCTTACCATAATATGTTACGTTAACATACCAGGCACGTTCTCAGTTGGTTATTTATGCGTCATATAACGTACACTTACAGCGTGGCGAAGTTGGTAGAGTGGCCGTGCCAGCAATCGGGGGGGTTGCTGGTTACTGGGGTTCAATCCCCACCTTCTACCATCCTATTTGCGTCCGTTGTGTCCTTGGGCAAGACACTTCACCCCTTGCTCCTGATGGCTGCTGGTTAGCGCCTTGCATGGCAGCTCCCGCCAACAGTGTGTGAATGTGTGTGTGAATGGGTGAATGTGGAAATAGTGTCAAAGCGCTTTGAGTACCTTGAAGGTAGAAAAGCGCTATACAAGTATAACCCATATATCATTTATTTATTTATTCAGCCTGTTGTTCACTATTATTTATTTATTTTAAATTGCCTTTCAAATGTCTATTCTTGGTGTTGGGTTTTATCAAATAAATTTCCCCCAAAAATGCGACTTATACTCCAGACTTATATATGTTTTTTTCCTTTTTTATTATGCATTTTCGGCAGGTGGGACTTATACTCCGGTGCGACTTATACTCCGAAAAATACGATAATTGGCAATGGCAAATGGTGATCACATACCTTTTCACCGAAATCGGCTGATAATGATCGGTGGCCGATTGATCAGCACATCCTCCTTAACTACTCTACATTGGTCAACCCCAGTGGTGGGCTGTGTGTTTCCCACCTCGGCCATCATTTATGTCACCACATGACCACAGCTTGAGAAGTACTTTACAGAAACACACTTGGGTACTACTGAACTTTAAATCGCCTCAATTTATCAATAGTATACAAAACGGGCTATTTTTCGGCCCATTTAAAAATCAATGAAAAACAATTCAAACATCCATTAGGTGGTACTGTCAACATTAAAATAATTGTCAAAAACATAAGGAATGTGAAAAAATATATCTGAACTCACAATTTGTAGAACCCATCCGACGCTGTATAAGCCAGTGGTACTGGTTGTAGTTGGTTGATTCGAGTCGAAGTGACGGGCAAACCATTTTTTCGCCGGGACAGCTTAGCTAGTCTCAAAAGATCCAGTTTCTCTTTAAATATCCTTCTAGAAAATATATATCTTCCACCTAATCAACATTTGCTCTTCTTCTTTGTGGGTTAAAAAGGTGAGTACCGCTGCCCGGGTATGGCTCCGGTGCCACTTCCTGCTTTCGTAAATCACAACTTGTGATTGGATACTCACTTGACAGTCACGTTCAACGTAAGGCTACCGTCAACAACTTGTGATCTGATTGGCCACCGCAACTGTCTATCAACTGAATGTCCTCCGTTTGTTTACATTGCCAATGTTGATTCAGAATGCCTCCGGCAGAATTCATACAGCGCTGGCAACAATCTAGCTGAATTCTGATTTGATAAAAGCTCTAACTTAAAAAAAGCAACACTAGAGCCTAATAAGACATGAATAGAATATGATGAATACTTTTATGTACTTATGGAAAGTAAATTAAAAACTAAATTAACTTTTATCAATTTATGATGATGATTTATGTTAGGCCAGCAGAGCTGTACACCACAGGTCAACCCTCATTATGAATTATATTTGTTTGCGAAGTTTATAAACTTGCAGTAGTTTGCAATAAACCAACAAAAAATGTCCAATATAATACTACATTTAATCATAAATGTTGCATCTTTTGAATCGACTGTGTATTAAAGGCCTACTGAAACCCACGACTACCGACCACGCAGTCTGATAGTTTATATATCAATGATGAAATCTTAACATTGCAACACATGCCAATACGGCCGGTATAGTTTACTAAAGTGCAATTTAAAATTTCGTGCGACATATCCTGCTGAAAACGTCTCGGTATGATGACGTCAGCGCGTGACGTCGTGGTTTGTAGAGGACATTTTGAGACAGCATGTGGGCCAGCTATTAAGTCGTCTGTTTCATCGCAAAATTCCACGGTATTCTGGACATCTGTGTTGGTGAATCTTTTGCAATTTGTTCAATGAACAATGGAGACAGCAAAGAAGAAAGCTGTAGGAGGGAAGCGTTGTATTGCGGCCGACTTCAGCAACACAAACACGGCCGGTGTTTCATTGTTTACATTCCCGAAAGATGACAGTCAATCTTTACCATTGGCCTGTGGAGAACTGGGACAACAGAGACTCTTACCAGGAGGACTTTGAGTTGGATACGCAGACACGGTACCGTGAGTACGCTTCCAAACATTTGATCGCTTGTAAATAATGTAAATAATTCAATGTATACACCCTGATGATTATCTTGTGTGATGACTGTATTATGATGATAGTATATATGATAGTATTTATCTGTATCATGAATCAATTTAAGTGGACCCCGACTTAAACAAGTTGAAAAACTTATTCGGGTGTTACCATTTAGTGGTCAATTGTACGGAATATGTACTTCACTGTGCAACCTACTAATAAAAGTTTCAATCAATCAAAAAAACCCGTACGTGCGTGCCGCTATGTGCATGTCACGTACGTAACTTTGGGGACTTTGGGGAAATATATGTGCTGTATGAACTTTGGGGAGGTGAACGGTACTTTGGGCTGTGGGATTGAGTGTGTTGTGAAGGTGTTTGAGTTGTATTGGCAGGTTATATGGACGGGAGGGGGGAGGTGTGTGTTATGCGGGATTAATTTGTGGCATATTAAATATAAGCCTGGTTGTGTTGTGGCTAATAGAGTATATATATGTCTTGTGTTTATTTACTGTTTTAGTCATTCCCAGCTGAAGAACAGGTCCCACTCGCCTCTCATAGCATCTTCCCTTTCTGAATCGCTCCCACTGCCCTTCACTCTCACTTTCCTCATCCACGAATCTTTCATCCTCGCTCAAATTAATGGGGAAATCGTCACTTTCTCGGTCCGAATCGCTCTCGCTGCTGGTGGCCATGTGCAAATGTGAGAAGCTCCACAACCTGTGATGTCACGCTACTCGTCTGCTTCTTCCGGTAGAGGCAAGGCTTTTTTATCAGCGACCAAAAGTTGCGAACTTTATCGTCGATGTTCTCTACTAAATCCTTTCAGCAAAAATATGGCAATATCGCGAAATGATCAAGTATGACACATAGAGTGGACCTGCTATCCCCGTTTAAATAAGAAAATCGCATTTCAGTAGGCCTTTCACTGTTATGTTTACATGCAGCCTTTGTCTCCCTAACAAAATAGAGCTTGATCATGTTTTACAGTCTTTTTAACACGACTGCATGTAAAGTTGTCTTTTACCTGTAAAGTTGAAAGAAAAACCGTTGCATCGTTTTTAGGCTGCTCAAAAGATTGAAGTTGGATAGTTCCAAGAGTAACTCAACAACAAGTGAAAGTGACAGTTGCAAACTGGACTCGGAAGGTGATATCTGATGGTGCAGTCTGTTGTTTGTTTGACCCATCCGCCTTAAGCGGCAAGCTTTGAGGGAGATAGCGGCGTTAATGTGTGTGTTGGACGGCAGCAGTGTTTGCTACTTCATAAGCCCATCTGAGCTGTCTGCTTACAGCATTTTCCCCATATGTTTCATCCCTCATAATCAATCTCCATCTGTCCTCCGTGCTGCCTCTGTGAATGGGAATGACAATAGTCAGTCATTATTACATACGATGGCTCACATGGAGCGCTTGCAAACAGCTGTGATAATCAACAATAATGATTGGAAAAAAACAAACAAACACAAGTTTTCTTCTATTAAACCATCAATCCAACTCGTGGTTACTGGGTTTACGTCAGTGGTGTCCAAAGTGTGGCCCGGGGGCCATTTGCGGCCCGCAGCTAATTGTTTAATGGACCGCGGCCTATTGTAAAAAATAATATTAGATAATATGGTGTTACGTGTGCAGAAGGAAGAGACGGCACAGACAAGGAGGGATGTCGTCTAGCTCTATTTATTTATATATATATATATATATATATATATATATATATATATATATATATATATATAAATAATCAAATGAAGTAAATCCAAAATGTGTGTGTGCGACTATGTGTGTGAATTAACTGTTGTGTGTTACCGGAAGTGTTGAGCGAGAGGGGGAAGTCCCAGAGGGGAAAGACAGGCTCGTAGATCCGTGAGAAGGCAGGAAGTCGGGGGCTATAGCGAGGCTTCGAAGGCATACTTGCCAACCCTCCCGAATTTTCTGGGAGACTCCCGAATTTCAGTGCATCTCCCGAAAATCTCCCGGGACAACCATTCTCCCGAATTTCTCCCGATTTCCAGCCGGACCTGAGTGAGGACACCCTGTCGTCACGTCCACTTTTCCTCCATATAAACAGCGTGCTGGCCCAGTCACGTTATAACATCTACGGCTTTTGGAGCTCAGTGCGCAACTGCACACACAACAAGAAAGAGACTATTATATATGTCTCCCGTTATCCATAGGTTTATCTATAACCCATAAAGTAGGCAGGCACGGAGCTATTTCTCAGCGTGTGTTTATTCCAGCCGGCACGTTAATACACTGACACACAACATCCGGATTCCCATCATGCATTGCTTCAAAACTATGGCAAGTAGTAGAGAGGAGTATTATGTGTGTATATATGTGTAAATAAATAAACACTGAAATTTAAGTATTTATTTATATATATATATATATATATATATATATATATATATATATATATATATATCTCGTCACGTGGGAACGAAGGGGGTTGTGTACTCGAACAGATGACTACGTTCTGGCCCGGGATAGCAGGTTGTGCAGGCTTATGAAGGCAGGTCCTCTGATCAGTGACAGGTGCGCTGATTGCTGGCAATTGATTGCAGCTGCTTGCTGCAGCCGGACTGACACGCGGCCGGCGCGCTCCCGAAGGTGTGCTCAGCGCAGCGCACACATGAATGCGCACTGAGGTGCGCTCGGGCCGTGACATATGGATTCGGCACCCATCCCTACCACTTATAGGGATGTGTACGTTTCACATTTAAACTAATATGGTACTAATTCCCGAAACTTGGCAATCAATACCCATACTTAACGGTACTAATTTTCGGTAGTGTTCATTGTTTAATAATAGAACCAATTTGTTGCTGATATGATACCTGTGCTGCCCAGGTGATTAAATAAGCCAGTTTCAACCAAATTAGGTTAAGAATGTATTTTTTAATGCACATAAATATACAGAGTATGTGTAAATGGGGTGGAGACATCAAGTTCAGGGTGGGGTGTCAAATAATTCAGGAGTCTATTAATAACAAGGTTTCCCCTTAATGTAATTGAGCGTGGCGTGCCACCATGGCATTTTCATTACTGCCACACATTGAAAATAAGGTTTGTTTGTTTTTTACTTGAAAACAAATTAAAGTAATTTAATGTACTGTAGCCCCCAGAATAAATCACACAATGTCTGATGCTGTTTTTAACTTTTATTACCAATCTTATGATAAGAAACCGCACAATTCCAACAGGTTTTACCTCCCGTGCAAACACTTTCATCATCAAACCATGAGTCCCACCTTCCACAGACACGCAACAACACTTCCTCATTCTCCACCAATCACCTTTCAGGGATGGAGGGTGTGTTTGCAAACATGGAAAAAACTGACATAAAAATCCAAACCACATGAACATAAAACATTAAAACCGGCTGGTCGTTACAGTATAAATTGATATTTGTATCCTATTATTTGCGCAATATTTACAAGTGATGTACCGAAAACTCGACCACCGGGAAAATACTTTGATTATCGAAAACCGCGCTTCCGAAACCGGTTAACAAAACGCACACCATTGTCTGGAGCGTTGTCAGCATGTCTGTGATGGGGACGTAATTTTAATAAATCCCAGACATCCTCGCGCCCAGCCATCTACAAAATGTGCAAATTTTTAAGAAGAGAAACAGCGCAACAATTGGAGCAACAGCGCGAAGCAAGTGTGACGTCATGCTCGCTGCAGCTCACCTCTTTCGTCAGGGACATCGAGGGACAGAAGTGGAGTCTTTAAACACGAGTACACTTTATAATATCACCAGAAAAAGATGCTAGATTTGTTGCTAGTTGTTTTCTAATTGAAAAAAATTCATTAAAAGTCTCTAGACACTTTAATCTTATCAAAGTACTAGGAGAAATAATAATAACAAATAAGTAATAATAAAATGGAGCCGCAAACAAAACCTTGTTTAGGGCCACACAAAGCATGGGATGAAAGCCTAATAAAACAACACGTTTTTAAACACATCTCTTATCTGATGGCATCCCAAGAGCTTACTTGTATTGTAAAACAGAACAGTTATCAAAGTCGAATCCTCCTATTGAAGGCGCGTGCTTGTGATGAACACAAGCCCAAGCGTGACAGACAGATGTATCAGTCAATGCTAGAAGCCTGTAGGGTCCTTGGGAGAGGATCAAGGCAACAAAGGACCAGCATCAGATAGCATGTGATGAAGAAGAGCAGGGAGGAAAAAATCCTCAAAGTTTTTTCGTCACACCTTTGAGGAGACAGTTAGGTGAATATATCAGCGTTTGTCCCTCGGGGGCTCGTGGGTGTCCTCAAGTGCTTCTGTTTTGATTAGAACTCCACCATTACACTTCTCTTTTTCCTTCACTTTACCTTATTTTTTAATATGTCTAATTGTCGTTTGACTCTGTAAACATCACCTCCACTCTTTCAATAGGAAGACTGCATAGTTGGCGAGACAGAGCCATGGTCTCTCTTGTTGATCGTTACAGGACCCATAGTGTCCCGATCAAATTGTATTGACTAGTTGGGCTGCACGATTATGGCCAAACTATTATTTTCATAATTATTGAAATCACAATTATTTACTGTTAATGAAAACATATTTTATTGCACTTTCTATTTTAAACAACCAGTATGTAAACTTGGCTTTCATTTAAAAATGAAACAATAAAAACATCCATCCATCCATTTTCTACCGCTTGTCCCTTTTTGGGGGACGCGGGGGGTGCTGGAGCCTATCTCAGCTGTATTCGGGCGGAAGGCGGCGTACACCATGAACAAGTCGCCACCTCATCGCAGGGCCAACACAGATAGACAGACAACATTCACACTCACATTCACGCACTAAAAACAATTCATTAATAATAAAATAAAATGTGCAAAAGACAAAGAGCTGACTAAAATAAATATGCCATTGCAGAGTGCGATCATAAAGTGCAAACAAAGGGTTATGCATGAAAGACACATACAAAGGAACACAATTATTGTACTGCTCACAGTATATCTTTGGCCAAATAAAACGTTTTGTCCGTTATTTTGGCGTGTCTTTGAGTGGTGGATTGATACGTTTTCTTTATGTATTTTCTTGCTCCTGAAAATTAATCTGGCAGTCCCATTATTCATTTTTTGAGTAATCAATAAATAAGTAATTGTACTTGGAACGCCCCCTTTCCATCGCTACCTCCTCTTGGTGTGACATCGTCTACAGAACTGGAGCACATTTCCCCCGCATAAAGTGTGGATAAAGGCATGTAAAACTACTATTTTGATCACTTAATTGCATGTTTTTGTCGCCCCGTGATTGCGTCAAAACTGATATGGGTTAACATTATGAGCAAATAATAAATGTAAAAGAATTGCCATTTCATAGACACAATAGTTTGTGTTTCCTCAGGCTCTTTCAGCATTTATTCAAACATCTGGAGGAAAAGATCAGTAGAAGAGGACGCAAAAAATAACATTAGAGCGCTGAGTTTGCTCTTTTTCAAAAAAATTTGCAAGTTTTGACTCAGTCTTTCTCTCCTCGAGGGTGCTCCTGATTACTTCAAAACTGAAAAAATATATATAATAATATATAGACACCATTGCCTGTGTTTCCTTATCTCCAGTGCCTGCCTGTCATGGGTATTTTCTTAAACCTTTTATGATTTTTTTCAAATACTCTTTTAAACTTCACCTGCCCCTATGTGTTCCCACCCTTGCGTAAAGCTGCTGGAAATATGAATTTCTTCCGAAGTTCAACTCAACTAAACTCAAGGTACAAACCCTGTTTCCATATGAGTTGGGAAATTGTGTTAGATGTAAATATAAATGGAATACATTGATTTCCAAATCAATATCAACCCATATTCAGTTGAATATGCTACAAAGACAACATATTTGATGTTCAAACTGATAAACATTTCTTTTTTTTGCAAATAATCATTAACTTTAGAATTTGATGCCAGCAACACGTGACAAATAAGTTGGGAAAGGTGGCAATAAATACTGATAAAGTTGAGGAATGCTCATCAAACACTTATTTGGAACATCCCACAGGTGAACAGGCAAATTGGGAACAGGTGGGTGCCATGATTGGGTATAAAAGTAGATTCCATGAAATGCTCAGTCATTCACAAACAAGGATGGGACGAGGGTCACCACTTTGTCAACAAATGCGTGAGCAAATTGTTGAACAGTTTAAGAACAACCTTTCTCAACCAGCTATTGCAAGGAATTTAGGGATTTCACCATCTACGGTCCGTAATATCATCAAAGGGTTCAGAGAATCTGGAAAAATCACTGCACGTAAGCCATGAAATTATGGACCTTCGATCCCTCAGGCTGTACTGCATCAACAAGCGACATCAGTGTGTAAAGGATATCACCACATGGGCTCAGGAACACTTAAGAAACCCACTGTCAGTAACTACAGTTGGTCGCTACATCTGTAAGTGCAAGTTAAAACTCTCCTATGCAAGGCAAAAACCGGTTATCAACAGCACCCAGAAAGGCCGTCGGCTTCGCTGGGCCTGAGCTCGTCTAACATGGACTGATACAAAGTGGAAAAGTGTTCTGTGGTCTGACGAGTCCACATTTCAAATTGTTTTTGGAAACTGTGGACGTTGTGTCATATGGACCAAAGAGGAAAAGAACCATCCGGATTGTTATAGGCGCAAAGTTGAAAAGCCAGCATCTGTGATGGTATGACGGTGTATTAGTGCCCAAGACATGGGTAACTTACACATCTGTGAAGGCGCCATTAATGCTGAAAGGTACATACAGGTTTTGGAGCAACATATGTTGCCATCCAAGCAACGTTGCCATGGACGCCCCTACTTATTTCAGCAAGACAATGCCAAGCCACTTGTTACATCAACGTGGCTTCATAGTAAAAGAGTGTGGGTACTAGTCTGGCCTGCCAGTAGTTCAGACCTGTCTCCCACTGAAAATGTGTGGCGCATTATGAAGCCTAAAATACCACAACGGAGACCCCCGGACTGTTGAACAACTTAAGCTGTACATCAAGCAAGAATGGGAAAGAATTCCACCTGAGAAGCTTAAAAAATGTGTCTCCTCAGTTCCCAAACGTTTACTGAGTGTTGTTCAAAGGAAAGGCCATATAACACAGTGGTGAACATGCCTTTTCCCAACTACTTCGGCACATGTTGCAGCCATGAAATTCTAAGTTAATTATTATTTGCAAAAAAAAATAAAGTTTATGAGTTTGAACATCAAATATCTTGTCTTTGTAGTGCATTCAATTGAATATGGGTTGAAAAGGATTTGCAAATCATTGTATTCCGTTTATATTTACATCTAACACAATTTCCCAAGTCATATGGAAACGGGGTTTGTACAACTCCAGCAATTAAACATCAGTAGAAGAGGACACAAAATAGAATACTAGCGGTTTACCTTTTTTGCCCTGCTTTTTAAGCGCCAAAATCCACTACGGAGATTGTGTTCTCTGCTGTGAACGTGAAGCAGACCTTCTCTACGGTGTTATATACTATTAAGCTACCTAACGTAGCCAGTGGTGTTTCTGCTCCAAGAAGGAATCGCGATGTCCTGGTGGCACCATCAAAAACTTAACATAATATTTTTCCGCAGGTTCTTTCTCCTCTCGAGGGGATTTTGCTTATTCCTTCAAAATATGTGCGAAAATAACATGATTTGGGTTGAAGAACAATTGATAACTGGTGCAGACCGCCCTATTAAATTAGGTTTTTTTGCGCAAATTTCACAATGGAGACACTCATTTTTGACACATCCATGTTCTCATGCTCCTTCCTACCCTAGGGCGTTTAGCTATGTATGCAGCAGACATGTACCACTTTTTATGGGTATTTTAGAAGCAGTCTTGCAATGCATCTACGATGGAACCCACTTTTTTGATGCTTATGAAAGACTAACTGACTGACACTAACTGCGACCATGCGCTGGAATGTTCCACACACAGGGCAATGCACATTGCAAGGATTTTTTTTTCATATACAGTACAGGCCAAAAGTTTAGACACACCTTCTCATTCAATGTGTTTTCTTTATTTTCATGACTATTTGCATTGTAGATTGTCACTGAAGGCATCAAAACTATGAATGAACACATGTGGAGTTATGTACTTAACAAAAAAAGGTGAAATAACTGAAAACATGTTTTATATTTTACTTTCTTCAAAATAGCCACCCTTTGCTCTGATTACTGCTTTGCATACTTTTGGCATTCTCTCGGGGGTAGTCACCTGAAATGTTTTTCACTTCACAGGTGTGCTTGAAGCTCATAGAGAGAATGCCACGAGTGTGCAAAACAGTAATCAGAGCAAAGGGTGGCTATTTTGAAGACACTAGAATATAAAAAATGTTTTCATATACTTTTTTGTTAAGTACATAACTCCCCATTTGTTCATTCATAGTTTTGATGCTTTCAGTGACAATGTAAATAGTCATGAAAATAAAGAAAACACATTGAAATGAGAAGGTGTGTCCAAAGTTTTGGCTTGTACTCTATATGAAAAAACAAATGTCTTCCTCAGCAGACACCAAAACGCACCATTTAAATTTGTCTACATCAGCCCCTTAAGTCATCCAGCAGCTTAAAAAAAATATCCATCCATCCATCCATTTTCTACCGCTTATTCCCTTTTGGGGTCGCGGGGGGCGCTGGAGCCTATCTCAGCTACAATCGGGCGGAAGGCGGGGTACACCCTGGACAAGTCGCCACCTCATTGCAAAAAAAATATATAAAATGATATTGCTGAATAGTCTAATTCTAATATTTTTATTTTTGACCATCGATATATATTGTACAAAGGACAGAGCTGCAGCGTGGTCATTTCTGCGCAACTGCCAGTTTGCACTTCTTTTCCAGACGTACTAAAAACAGATGCAAAACATCTTTTACAGTACAGTTTTAGTCTTGATAAATCACACTGTGTGTGCTAAATAAATAGATATGCATTCTCTCCTCCCAATGTTGTGGACGTTCTGTGGTTATTCTGCACATTCATGAAGACAGGCACGCGAAATGTATTGCACTCTCTATTTTGCTCACTTAAAGGCCTACTGAAATGCGATTTTCTTATTTAAACGGGGATAGCAGGTCCATTTTATGTGTCATACTTGATCATTTTGCGATATTGCCATATTTTTGCTGAAAGGATTTAGTAGAGAACATCGACGATAAAGTTCGCAACTTTTGGTCGCTGATAAAAAAGCCTTGCCTCTACCGGAAGTAGCAGATGAGTAGCGTGACGTCACAGGTTGTGGAGCTCCTCACATCTGCACATTGTTTACAATCATGGCCACCAGCAGCGAGAGCGATTCGGACCGAGAAAGCGACGATTTCCCCATTAATTTGAGCGAGGATGAAAGATTCGTGGATGAGGAAAGTGAGAGTGAAAGACTAGAGGGCAGTGGGAGCGATTCAGATAGGGAAGATGCTGTGAGAGGCGGGTGGGACATGATATTCAGCTGGGAATGACTAAAACAGTAAATAAACACAAGACATATATATACTCTATTAGCCACAACACAACCAGGCTTATATTTAATATGCCACAAAATAATCCCGCATAACAAACACCTCCCCCCTCCCGTCCATATAACCCGCCAATACAACTCAAACACCTGCACAACACACTCAATCCCACAACCCAAAGTACCGTTCACCTCCCCAAAGTTCATACAGCACATATATTTCCCCAAAGTCCCCAAAGTTACGTACATGACATGCACATAGCGGCACGCACGTACGGGCAAGCGATCAAATGTTTGGAAGCCGCAGCTGCATGCGTACTTACGGTACCGCGTCTGTGCATCCAACTCAAAGTCCTCCTGGTAAGAGTCTCTGTTGTCCCAGTTCTCCACAGGCCAATGGTAAAGCTTGACTGTCATCTTCCGGGAATGTAAACAATAAAACACCGGTTGTGTTATCCGGCACAACAGTCAAGGGGTGCATTCTACGGCGGGGGTGCGTTATCCGGCACAACACCTGCCGCAATACACCGCTTCCCACCTACAGCTTTCTTCTTTGCTGTCTCCATTGTTCATTGAACAAATTGCAAAAGATTCACCAACATCGATGTCCAGAATGCTGTGGAATTTTGTGATGAAAACAGACGACTTAATAGCTGGCCACCATGCTGTCCCAAAATGTCCTCTACAATCCGTGACGTCACGCGCAGGCGTCATCATACCGAGACGTTTTCAGCAGGATATTTCGCGCAAAATTTAAAATTGCACTTTAGTAAGCTAACCCGGCCGTATTGGCATGTGTTGCAATGTTAAGATTTCATCATTGATGTATAAACTATCAGACTGCGTGGTCGGTAGTAGTGGGTTTCAGTAGGCCTTTAAGAGACACAATCCTCCACAAGCTTCGTAGATCAGTTTGCACATGCGTTTTAACACACGCAAACCTTTAGTAGATTAGGCCCACACGACGCAATATGAAATTGCTCTCAGTCTTCTGTAGGTGACGTCAGCCCACACACATTTTGGAGCTAACAGTTGGTGTTCCAAAATGTGCTGAAACATGTTAGAAAATAACCCAAAAATCACTACTATGGCTATTTTGGGGGGAATTTTACCTGTGGACATCAATTTTAGGTACAGAACTATGAAATAAGTGTTAATGTCAGCATTAGAGGGGCATTTTAAATTGTTTGTGATGGTGGTAGCATTTGTGGTTTTGTTTGATAGTTTTGTGTTGTGTACTGGCGACACTAAATGTGCACAGCTCTGCTCCAAACCGCAGCACGCCAGGGATGTGCGTTTCCTCGGATCATTTCCTGTAACACGAGCTACAAATGTGGAAAGAACACTCACAGTAACACTTTCACTCTGCAGCGTCGTAGGCACATGACTTTATTCCGTTTGCTGCAAACAGAAATAGTAATTTCCTTAAAAACTGCATTTAAATGTCAAGTCAAAATGCCACGAGATAATTTTGTTTAGTCAGCAGGATATTTAACACATATTTAACTCGATACAATATTATTATGATATTTAATCAACTAGAACAGTTGTTGTCAAATGGGGTACTCGAGATAAGAAAAAAAAATACATATACATTATACGGTGTGGGTTTACCTACTTACAAATATGTAAACAGTACAATACTGTTGCGGTATTCATTGTAATAGAATGTGAAAAATATACCCCCCAAAGTTTATCAATTAATTTGTATTTGTATTTAAGAACACTTTTTTAATCCACAAAAAGAGGGCTATGTATATATATATATATATATATATATATATATATATATATATATATATATATATATATATATACACGTTAGGTCAGGAAAAAACACAGAGGCTATATCATCCCTACAAGCCTGTTTCGCAGGTTCCCCTGCTCTTCAGGGGATATTATATATATATATAAATAAATAAATATATATATATATATATATATATATATATATACATATATATATATATATATATATATATATATATATATATATATATATATATATATATATATATATATAAATGCCTGCAGGTGGTACCAGAAGAGCACAACTCTGTGGATGAGATGATGATGCTGCAGACACTGCAATACAGGATACACCAACACACAATGCAGAAAGTGTGATGTTCGCCTTTGTTTTACAGACGACAGGGACTGTTTTTAGGACTTTCACCACCAATGAAAGTCTTTATGACCAATGTCATGAAAAGAAAAAAAGAGGGGGAAAAAGCGTTTTTTAAGAGTTTGATCTTGTTTCATATTTTTATATTTGTAATAGATGACTTCATAGAAATATAACTAATGTGTGATTATTATTAATGGTATATACCGTTATGGGGCTAAGTAAGCAATCAACCCTGCAAATGAACCCTTAGTTGTTCAGACAACGCATACTTGCCAACCTTGAGACCTCCGAATTCGGGTGATTTGGGGGGGGGGTTTAAGGGGGAGGAGTATATTTATAGCTAGAATTCACTGAAATTAAAGTATTTTAAATATATATATATATATATATATATATATATATATATATATATATATATATATATATATATATATATAGTACAGTAATGAACTGTACTGTACTTGCTGCTTATTTAAAAAAAACAAAAAAACACCTTTCACTATTTGAGTAGCTTTTGTTCTGCCATTTGAGTAGTGGCATAATCCCAGGAATGTATAGGCTCATACGACTTCTTTGTTTGTCTTATCTTTATTGCACAATATGTAATTCAACCACACAACAGCTCCAATAAATGATAAATAAATGATAAATGGGTTGTACTTGTATAGCGCTTTTCTACCTTCAAGGTACTCAAAGCGCTTTGACACTACTTCCACATTTACCCATTCACACACACATTCACACACTGATGGAGGGAGCTGCCATGCAAGGCGCTAACCAGCACCCATCAGGAGCAAGGGTGAAGTGTCTTGCTCAGGACACAACGGACATGACGAGGTTGGTACTAGGTGGGGATTGAACCAGGGACCCTCGGGTCGCGAACGGCCATTCTTCCACTGCGCCACGCCGTCCCCAATGTGTGGCTATCCCTTTTCCCAGCAAAACTCGAACACCAAAGTCACTTCCCTATTTATACCGGAAGTCCCGCCCCCCAGCCAAAGTCATTGGCTAACACCCAGTAGCCAGCCACTACAGTATTAATGTGCCGGCTGGAATAAACACACACTGAGAAATAGCTTCGTGCTTGCCTACTTAATGGGTTATAGATAAACCTATGGATAACGGAGACATACAGGTAAAAGCCAGTAAATTAGAATATTTTGAAAAACTTGATTTATTTCAGTAATTGCATTCAAAAGGTGTAACTTGTACATTATATTTATTCATTGCACACAGACTGATGCATTCAAATGTTTATTTCATTTAATTTTGATGATTTGAAGTGGCAACAAATGAAAATCCAAAATTCCGTGTGTCACAAAATTAGAATATTGTGTAAGGCTAATACAAAAAAGGGATTTTTAGAAATGTTGGCCAACTGAAAAGTATGAAAATGAAAAATATGAGCATGTACAATACTCAATACTTGGTTGGAGCTCCTTTTGCCTCAATTACTGCGTTAATGCGGCGTGGCATGGAGTCGATGAGTTTCTGGCACTGCTCAGGTGTTATGAGAGCCCAGGTTGCTCTGATAGTGGCCTTCAACTCTTCTGCGTTTTTGGGTCTGGCATTCTGCATCTTCCTTTTCACAATACCCCACAGATTTTCTATGGGGCTAAGGTCAGGGGAGTTGGCGGGCCAATTTAGAACATAAATACCATGGTCCGTAAACCAGGCACGGGTAGATTTTGCGCTGTGTGCAGGCGCCAAGTCCTGTTGGAACTTGAAATCTCCATCTCCATAGAGCAGGTCAGCAGCAGGAAGCATGAAGTGCTCTAAAACTTGCTGGTAGACGGCTGCGTTGACCCTGGATCTCAGGAAACAGAGTGGACCGACACCAGCTGGACTGCTGCTGAGTGGTCCAAAGTCATGTTTTCTGACGAAAGCAAATTTTGCATTTCCTTTGGAAATCGAGGTCCCAGAGTCTGGAGGAAGACAGGAGAGGCACAGGATCCACGTTGCCTGAAGTCTAGTGTAAAGTTTCCACCATCAGTGATGGTTTGGGGTGCCATGTCATCTGCTGGTGTCGGTCCACTCTGTTTCCTGAGATCCAGGGTCAACGCAGCCGTCTACCAGCAAATTTTAGAGCACTTCATGCTTCCTGCTGCTGACCTGCTCTATGGAGATGGAGATTTCAAGTTCCAACAGGACTTGGCGCCTGCACACAGCGCAAAATCTACCCGTGCCTGGTTTACGGACCATGGTATTTATGTTCTAAATTGGCCCGCCAACTCCCCTGACCTTAGCCCCATAGAAAATCTGTGGGGTATTGTGAAAAGGAAGATGCAGAATGCCAGACCCAAAAACGCAGAAGAGTTGAAGGCCACTATCAGAGCAACCTGGGCTCTCATAACACCTGAGCAGTGCCAGAAACTCATCGACTCCATGCCACGCCGCATTAACGCAGTAATTGAGGCAAAAGGAGCTCCAACCAAGTATTGAGTATTGTACATGCTCATATTTTTAATTTTCATACTTTTCAGTTGGCCAACATTTCTAAAAATCCCTTTTTTGTATTAGCCTTAAGTAATATTCTAATTTTGTGACACACGGAATTTTGGATTTTCATTTGTTGCCACTTCAAATCATCAAAATGAAATGAAATAAACTTTTGAATGCATCAGTCTGTGTGCAATGAATAAATATAATGTACAAGTTACACCTTTTGAATGCAATTACTGAAATAAATCAAGTTTTTCAAAATATTCTAATTTACTGGCTTTTACCTGTATATAATAGTCTCCTTTTCAGGTGAGAGATGACGCTAAAAGCAGTGCCTTTAAGGCACGCCACCAATATAGTTGTCCAGCTGGAAGTCGGGAGTTTTCCGGGAGAATGGTTGTCCCGGGAGATTTTCGGGAGAGGCACTGAAATTCGGGAGTCTCCCGGAAAATTCGGGAGGGTATGAGACAACGTGAGTACAAATACAGAAATCCTGCTCCCATCAAAGCCCAATGTTGCAATATTACAACATTTCTCTGACACTTGTGATTTAGGGCTATATAAATAAAGATTGATTGATTGATTGATTGATTCTCTAAAAACATACATAAACATTTTTTTTTAACTCTTCAATTTCTGCATCGAATGCCTCCTACAACAACATCTGAAAGGTCAAATATATATTTTTTAGGTTTTTCTATAGTTGGGTCTTACAGGGTTAAAAGAGAAAGTAAGCATATATTAACAGTAAATGAACAAGTGGATTAATAATCCATTTTCTACCACTTGTCCTTAATAATGTTGACAAAATAATAGAATGATAAATGTTACTGCATACGTCAGCAGACTAAATTAAGAGCCTTTGTTTGTTTACCTACTACTAAAAGACAAGTTGTCTTGTATGTTCACTATTTTATTTAAGGACTTAATTGCAATAAGAAACATATGTTTAATGTACCCTAAGATTTAAAAAAATAAAAATAAAGCCAATAATGCAATTTTTTTGTAGTACCGAAAAGTATCAAAATAATTTTAGTACCGGTACCGGTACCAAAATATTGGTATCGTTACAACACTAGTCTGTATGGTAGCCTTTCATAGTCCCCAAAAAGCATGCATGTTAGGTCACCCGACGACCCTAATCTGTGCCATGGTGTGAATGTGAGTTGTTGTTGGTCTGTATGTGCCCAGTGATCGACTAGTGACCAAAGTCAACTGAGCTCAAGCCGTGACCCCAAGCAGAATAAATGGCATGGAGGAAGAAATGAATGATAACCATAAGAAGATGCTGATGTGGTGTCCCCATGCCAGCCGAGTACAGTCAAAATGTCATCTTTCACCAATTAGGACCGGCGTGTGTCTTGTAACGAGGCGGCTGTGCTTCTCCCTGCTGCCGGTATTCCTTAGTCATTGGTATGCAGGCAGCATCCCTGCGACGCTAGCGCAAGGTTAAGCATGCGTGCATACACTACTTGCTACTTTTTCTGCCGTCGTCTCTGCATTTCCCTCCATTAGTATTAGTAAAAGCATACACCCACATCTTCTTTGTGTGAAGTTCAGCAGCTGTATCGTCCTTACTTGACTGCACACATGTGTCTGTCCTCCAGTCCCGATTAAATCCTCGATGAAATGATGAAAAAAAGCACATCGCCTTTGTTTGTGATCGATTTGTATTAAGGTTATTTCTCAGGTTTATAGGAATAAATTATATTAATGTTGCTGATGGTAGAGTTTTTAATACTATTGTTATCTTTGTAATAGATACTCTGATATGATTTTTTTCGCCTCCGATCCGATTTCGAGTCCCGATCCGATAATTTCACAGCCTACCTTATTAAATTTGCTAGTATTGCTGTAAATCAGATAACATATACAATTTGTGGTATGAATGCTACATACATTTGTTTGGTAACACTTTAGTATGGGGAACATATTCACCATTAATTCGTTGCTTATTAACATGCACATTAGTAACATATTGACTCTTAATTAGTCATTATTAAGTACTTATTAATGCCTTATTCTGCATAGCCTTATTATACAACCAGTAAGCCATTAACTAAGAGTCTTCCCTCAATAACCTCAGAATTATTGCTTATTAGTATCCCTAACCCTAACCCATACTTCCCAACCTTGAGACCTCCGATTTTGGGAGGTGGGGGGCGGGGCGTGGTTGGGGGTGTGGTTAAGAGGGGAGGAGTATATTTACAGCTAGAATTCACCAAGTCAAGTATTTCATATATATATATATATATATATATATATACTGTATATATATATATATATGTATATATATATATATATATATATATATATATATATATATATACATATATATATATATATATATATATATATATTCCAGCTAGGAATAATGGAATAGGACTACGGTTCTATTTTGTGGGTTTTGCTCTCCATGAACTGGAGCCATGATTAAGAGGGACTGCCGAGGGCATTCGTATTGTGCCGCTAGAGGTGAAATTCTTGGACCGGCGCAAGACAGACGAGAGCGAAAGCATTTGCCAAGAATGTTTCCATTAATCAAGTTCAAGTTATATATATATATAAGAAATACTTGACGAAATACTAAGTCAAGTATTTCATATATATATATTTATATATATATATATATATATATATATATATATATATATATATATATGTATATATATACAAGAAAAACTTGACTTTCAGTGAATTCTAGCTATAAATGTATATTTATTTTATATATATATATATATATATATATATAAATAAAATAAAATAAATACTTGAATTTCAGTGTTCATTTATTTACACATATACACACACAAAACACTCATCTACTCATTGTTGAGTTAAGGGTTGAATTGCCCATCCTGGTTCTATTCTTTGTCACTATTTTTCGAACCATGCTGAACACCCTCTCTGATGATGCATTGCTGTGTGGCACGCACAAAAGTGCTTTCATCAAATGCACGAAATGGCATTTTTGTCCTGTTTAAGAGTGTCACAACATTGCTGTTTACGGCAGACAAACTTCTTTACGGTAGAGAAAAACGTGACTGCTGTTGTTGTGTGTTGTTGCCGCGATGGGAGGACGTTAATGAAACTGCCCAACAATAAACCCACATAAGAAACCAAGAACTCGCCCTCCATCATTCTACAGTTATAACGTGATTGGGCAGGTACGCTGTTTATATTGTGGGTTAGCGGACTCAGGTCCGCATGGACCTGAGTCCGCCTGAATTTCGGGAGATTTTCGGGAGAAAATTTGTCCCGGGAGGTTTTCGAGAGAGGCGCTGAATTTCGGGAGTCTCCCGGAAAATCCGGGATGGTTGGCAAGTATGCCCTAACCCTTATATGTTCCCCTCATGTCCAAATAACTCTAAATTAAGTCGGTAACACTTTAGTATGGGGAACATATTCACCATTAATTAGTTTCTTATTAACATAATATGTTCCCCATACTAAAGTGTTACCATTTGTTTTATAAACAAAATAAAGTGGCGAAAAAAGATTGTGTAATAATATTAAGAAAAATAATGTCTACACTGATACCATACTAGGTATCAATAGGATCGATCACCTGTACTTTACATTAAAGCTTTAGCAATTAGCTTCTTGCGTCCTCCTGTTTGGTGTGTTTGTGTGTGTGTTGCATGCTCCAGTGACAATGGTACTTGGAAAATTTAAATTTTTTTTTTTTTTTCGCTATGGTGGTGAGGATTTAGTATCTTAGAAGGGGCTTGTAAATGGCGCACACATTACAGCTTGTTCTAAAATTTGAGCCGGTGTTCCAGCATGAAAATAACGCATTTCGTCATTATCACTGGAGGATGAAAGGACAAGGAATAGCTTAACATGCTACACCAGGGGTTCTTAACCTTTTTGACCTCAGGGCCCAACTGTTTCACTACAGAATTAGTAATTGTACTCTTGATTTCAATCATATTCAAAATGTATATCTAACCTACTTACAGTTTATAACATTGTCAAATGATATGAAGGCATGTGTTAATCACAAATATTATCAATGTTTAGGTGAGTCTGATTACAAAAATTAATATTAATCAAATATACTGCAGTAGAAAGGACTCAAAAAAACTGATGAAAAATACATTTACATACAAGTACGCAGTGCTGACATAAATGCATTCTAAAGTAATTACTACAAATACAAAAAATATAAATAAGTTTCTTAAGTAAACTGTCGATAAAATTAAAGTGTGACTGAAAATACAGTTTCACCACTTTAGTCATATTTTTTGTGCTTCAAAAACTTCTCTATGACTTTAGCTCCAGATATCTTCTGTTTGTTTGATGTTGTCATTACTGCCACAGGTGGTGGAAAAGTGTATTACAACTAAATACTGCGACGGCCCATACGGACCACAGCTGCAAAACAGATATTTTTTGGCGTCCCCCTATGGGGTGCTCGCGCCCCACCAATGGTTAAGAAACACTGTGCTACACTACACACCTTAGGAGGATAAAAAAAGCAAAGCTAAGCGCTAAGCTCTTGAATGTAAACAGGGATGGGCTACCCGGTACAAATATAGATAGTAATTATACCATGTATAGTATCAGTATATGGTCGATGCTAAAGTCATTAGATCGATATGTTTTTATTATCACAAAATTGTTTTTGTCCACTCATTTTTAACTATTGACTTTATAATGCGTTTTGTAAGTAACAAAAAGGTGATTCAAATATTAATTAATATTATTACACCACCATTGTCTGTTTTTGTCAGATTACAGTTTTGATCAAAAACGGAATCATTTGTTGACCCTGAACATTTTAGGTATACCATATACATATTGTAGTATCCCCCAAAACTAATGTACAGTAGTCAAACAACAGAAGTTTAAGTGATTATTACATTTTAACAAAAGTGTAGATAGAACCATGTTACAACAGAAAGTAACCAGATATTAACAGTAAATATAATAATAGTACTGAGAAAATAATACAACCCAAAATTAACGCCATATGTTACTGCGTATGTCAGCAGCTAAATTAGAAGCCTTTGTAACCTGTTTTGAAATGATTTAATTATCATTTATATGCCAAATCATATATCCAAATATACATCATTAGAGACTGCAATATATATTGCGATATAGATTTTTGGCCATATCGTCCATCCCTAACCAACTAAATTGTGTCAATCATCAGATTAGATGTTGCCTAGACCCTTGGTTTATACTGCACACACACACAATAAAATAATATTAAATTTAGTCAAAGAAGAGATGTGAATGAATGCCAAAGTATTGTGTTGATGTGTTCCATTGTTGCTTGCTGGATTTAGAATGGATGTCCTTCTGATCACATGGCAACCTTTGAGTTCATGGTTCAACAGTATTGTGTGCCTGCCATTATTAGAAAAAGGTTATTTTACACTGTTACATTGCAGCTAATTAAAACAACCTTTCTATTACATTTATTGATTGCTTTCTTTCATCTTTGAAATCAATTGATTTTAATAGCTTACCATTCTTGCCTTTGATTGCTCTAAACTGCATTATTTATTTTTTTCTTTCCACCCAGTTATTCTGTCTCATTGCATGGTTTTGCTGTTCAAAAGTTCTATTAGAGTTCTGGAGAAAACAATTCTAATTCAAAGATTTAGAGGAGGGTAATCCTCACATTCATTGTATTGTCCCTCGGGTGTTGTTGGGTTTGCTACTGATGGTACCATATTGCATTGTGGGAGCTGAACAACATGCAGATGGATGTGAGATGGGAGCGTCTCATAAGATTACATTTCCTATTATGATGAGGGTGTGTAGCAAACCCTCTTTTAGGACAACAGCAATAAAGCAGATGAATGTCAAATTAAAAATATATTATTTTAATTGAAAGACATCATACATCTTAACAATTCAGCTCTTATAAAACAATGTCGAAAACTGACATTTAGCAACCACAAGTAAAATTTCATGTAGCTCATTTTCACCATGTACTAAAATCGACCAAATACAGATTCACTGACCTTTTGAGCCAGGACCGGCCCCTGGTGTAAACACTGTGTAGTTGTATAGGGCCACATGGTTATGGCAACCGGTCACTTTAGTTGCTGATCATCAGTGGTACTTTAAAATCCGCAATGCACTGAGACCGCGGTAAGTGAACCGCAGAGTTCCGCCGACTTGAGTTTTTTTTACCGTAAAATCCACTTTGGTACTGTTTTTTTCCATTCACAGTAAGACACTAAATCTTAAAAAAAACTAACAAAAAAAACAATAAAACAACAAGATTTTACGGTAAAAACAAACAAACTGGCAGCTCTGTTGCTTGAATTTTACCGCTATAAACAGTGGTATTGTTTTTCCTTTCCATTCCATTTATTCAATTTGTTCAATTCAATTGTATATGCTGTAAAAAAACAAAAAAAACACTGCTTTTACTGTAAAATTCTGGTGAATGAGCTGCCAGTTTTTAAAAGTAAAATTGTATAAAAAAATGTTGCAGCTTATGTAAAAAAATATATTGTTAATGCATTATATGTATACATGTATATTCATATATTACTCATTATTAAAAGTGGCCCTCAGAGGGCAACCATAACTGGGATGTGGCCCTCAATGAAAACGAGTTCGACAGGAACATTACTCAACATGTAATAAAGTCCAAGTCATTTTGAATGTCATGCATTGCGCTATCATTGTGAATGCCAGAAGTGTGTGACTGGTGGGAAAAAGAGAGCTTTCGACAGTAGACGTTTTTCATCGACAGGTGTTTTTTTACGTTATGTTTTTATGCTAAGTTCGCCCCACCTATAAACCTCATATGACCAGTTTGAATGTAGGATTTACTGGAATAGTGTGCAGATAGACCAACTTGAACAAAGAAAACGTTCGTAGAAATCATTCGTGTTCTTTCATGTGTGAAATTAACCAAATTTCCCATGTGAGGTGACTCAGTCTAAAAAAAATCAATGAAATGGAACTAAAATCAAGATATGACACATTTACCGTTTTTTACCGTAAAATCCACTTTGGTACTGTTTTGTTTCCATATACAGTAAGACACTAAAACATTAAAAAAAAACAAAAAAAAACATTAAAACAAGAAGATTTTACGGTAAAAAAACAAAACTGGCAGCTCTGTTGCTTGAATTTTACCGCTAAAAACAGTGGTATTGTTTTTACATTTATTCAATTTTTTATATGCTGTAAAAAAACACTGCTTTTACTGTAAATGTCTGGTGACTGAGCTGCCAGTTTTTAAAGTAAAATTTTTATATTTTTTTCGCAGCTTATGTAAAAAAATATATTGTTAATGTATTGGGGCGGCATGGCGAAGTGGGTAGAGCAACCGTGCCAGAAACCTGAGGGTTGCAGGTTCGCTCCCCGCCTCTTACCATCCAAAAAAATTGCTGCCGTTGTGTTCTTGGGCGGGACACTTCACCCTTTGCCCCTGGTGCCACTCACACCGGTGAATTGAATGATGAATGATAGGTGGTGGTCGGAGGGGCCGTTGGCGCAAATTGCAGCCACGCTTCCGTCAGTCTACCCCAGGGCAGCTGTGGCTATGAAAATAGCTTACCACCACCAGGTGTGAATGATTGATGGGTTCTACATGTAAAGCGCTATATAAATCCCAGTTATTATTATTATTATTATTATATATATACACAAGTATATTCATATACAGTGTTGGGTTGATTACTGAAAGCCAGTAACTAGTTACAGTTACTAGTTACTTTATTTCAAAAGTAACTCAGTTACTAACTCAGTTACTTACACCAAAAAGTAATGCGTTACTGTGAAAAGTAACTATTTAGTTACTTCTTTTTTTTTTTCTTTTTTTTTTTAAGGCTCCCATTAATGCCCTTTTAGCCTTCATTTCAGTGCTGTTATTGCACTGGAGAATAATACAATCTGTTGATCAACTTGACATGCATTTGCATCACTGAACTCAGAAAGCAATGTGGTCTACATACAACACACAAAGACAAAGATATGTTTTAAAGGGCCAATTTATTTCAGGCCAGAACAAATTGACAAAACTATTTTAAATAGCTGCAACATAATGGCACTTTAACTTTAACTTTAAGTAGATATGATCTTTGATGCAAGACACAACTTACATTTAACTAAAATGTTATTTTCTTTGTGCTCGACAAAAGAAAAGTATTGAGAATGTCTCCATGTCAAGAAACTCGACTTCTGGCTTCGCAATGATGTCTTGTTAGTTGTTATGAGAGTAGCGTATGTGTGTGTGTGTGTGTGTGTGTGTGTGGCCCTTTAAGATATGACAGCATGTGAGGTGAGTGACGTCAGTGAGTGAGTGGGCGAGAAAGAGGGGGTGGGGGGTGGCAACAGTGAGTGCGTGCAGGTGCTCTAGCTTGGTGGATGGCTGCGTCCAATAAAGTCACAAAGTTGCAACAAACCGCCAGCCTCATCATTCACCCTCACCTGTAAAGACCCACTTCCGGGTAAAGTGAAGGTTGGTAGCCCTGGAGTACATAGGCCCTGGAGGAACGTCTCTCCCTTGCGCCCCTCAACTACGGTCTGGGAGCGCGCCCCCCCCCTCCTTGTGACACAGAAGGACGACACCGCAGCGCTGCAATAAAACGCACTCAGATCTTCTGTTTCTAGCCGATACTACATAAAAAATAACGTAAAATAACGCAGAAACGCATCATGTAGTAACGGTAACTGAGTTACTGAATATAAAAAATAACGCGTTAGATTACTAGTTATCGCCGAAACTAACGACGTTACAGTAACGCGTTACAAAGTAACGCATTAGTCCCAACACTGTTCGATTGTTAAAAGTGGCCCTGTGAGGGCAACCATAACTACGATATGGCCCTCAATGAGGATGAGTTTGACACCCCTAATGTAATTGATAGGAACATTACTCAACATGTAATAAAGTCCAAGTCATTTTGAATGTGATGCATTGCGCTATCATTGTGAACACCAGAAGTGTGTGACTGGTGGGAAAAATAGAGCTTTTGACAGTAGACGTGTTTCAACGACAGGTGTTTTTTTATGTTATGTTTTTATGTTAAGTCCGCCCCTCTATAAACCTCATATGATCAGTTTAAATGTAGGGTTTACTGGAATAGTGTGCAGATAGACTTGAACAAAGAAATTGTTTGTAGAAATCATTTGTGTTCTTTCATGTGTGAAATTAACTAAATTTCCCATGGGAGGTGACTCAGTCTAAAAAAATCGATGAAATGGAACTAAAATCAAGAAATTACACATTTACAGGTTGTTTTTTTTACCGTAAAATCCACTTTGGTACTGTTTTGTTTCCACATACAGTAAGACACTAAAGCATTAAAAAACAAACCAAAAAAACATTAAAAAAAAACAAGATTTTACGGTAAAAAAACAACTTCCTTGAATTTTCCGCTAAAAACAGTGGTATTGTTTTTCCATTCCATTCCATTTATTATTATTTTTTTATACATTGTAAAAAACCCATTGCTTTTACTGTAAAATTCTGGTGACTGAGCTGCCAGTTTTTAAACTAAAATTAAAAAAAACTTTTTTTAGCAGCCTATGTAAAAATATATATTGTTAATGTATTATATATATACATGTATATTCATATATTACTCATTGTTAAAAGTGGCCCTCTGAGAGCAACCATAACTGCGATGTGGCCCTCAATGAAAACGAGTTTGACACCCCTAATGTAATTGATAGGAACATTACTCAACATGTACTAAAGTCCAAGTCATTTTGAATGTGATGCATCATTGTGAACGCCAGAAGTGTGTGACTGGTGGGAAAAAAAGAGAGCTTTCGACAATAGTCGTGTTTCAACGACAGGTGTTTTTGCATGTTATGTTTTAATGTTAAGTTCGCCCCCCTATAAACCTCATATGATCAGTTTGAATTTAGGATTTACTGGAATAGTGTGCAGATAGACGAACTTGAACAAATACATCGTTCGTAGAAATCATTTGTGTTCTTTCTTGTGTGAAATTAATCAAATTTCGCATGGGAGGTGACTCAGTCTAAAAAAATCAATGAAATGGAACTAAAATCAAGAAATTACACATTAACTTCAACTTATGTTGAATTTAGCCCCGTGGTTTTGGTCCACCTCAAATATCAAAGCTCTTGATTTGTTGTGTCTATCATACCCGTCGTCGTTTCTTCACTCATTCCGCTGTCTCACCGTTTCTGTCTGTTCCTCCTGCGCTACGATAAGCTGGCATTTCCTGTTATCTCAACACCACGCATTGTTGTCTGCGCTCCGAGACAGCTGAGTCTGGGCACCGCTGACAGAACAACAACTGTTTCAGTGAGTCTCATTGTGCGAGGGTGATTGCTTCGAGGTGTCCTTCCTCATTGTGTTGTCTGCTCAAGTCTTAATTCCTGCCACGCTGATTTTCTGCATCCTGCCAGAATGTGCAGCCCACTAACCAATCAGCCGTCTCCAAGATTCACTGCTGTTGTATTTGTCTCAATTGGAGATAAATGGAAGTCTTTACTACAAGTGCTTGTTGCAATTGATCTTGTCATTCACGGTGTTTTGTGGGATAATTCTTCCTGCTCGTTAAAGAGTCAGCACAAGCAGAGATGATTCACGTTCTGCTTTACAAGAACTTTATTTATTCACCTGTCGAAAATGTCAACATGTAAATGCTTGTTTTGCCTAAAATGTTCTATTTTGGGTGATGCAGTTGGCAGAAAAGCCAAGTGTGGAACTTTAAACACTACATAAAACGTGATTTTGATTGATAGATTAGAATTGCAACACTGGAATAATCACACTCTTTTCTGTTAAACAACATTGAACCTTCGTCTGGAAAGACAGTTTAATTACAAATAATTGTTCCACAATACTAATCATAACTAGAAGAGGCAATTCCTGAAGGAATTGCGTGTGAATGCTCCAATGCTGAAGTTGAACTGAAATCCAGAAGTTATCATAAAGCACTGCAGAAGTCCCGAAAGTGCCAGCCCTTGTCGCAAAGGGAATGTTGAAAAGTTTGAATTTCCAGGGAAAACCGGAATTTGGTTTGGAACTTGGAAAAGTGTTAGTTTGAAGGTCCAGGATGAGTGGAATGTGTTGATGTTGGAATGGCTTGAATAGGTTGAGAAATGTAGGAATTGTGCAACTTGAAAAAATGTCCCATTCATTTCAATTGATACTTTCTGGGAATTTTGGGAAAAGCGGGATTTTTTTGAAAATTATTAGGAGCATGAATGTCCTGAATGAGCTGAATTGTTTGGTGTTGGAATTGTTTAAATCGGTCAAGAAATGTTGAATTAGTAATAGTTTTTAATTGAGAAATTCCTGGAATTTCGGGAAAATCAGGAATTTTTCTAGTTCCTTAACCAACTTGGTTTTTGTCCTGAATATGAGTAGTGTTTTGACGGGGGAACGATTGAAATGGGTTGAAAAATGTGAAAGGAGTAGTCGAACTTAAGGCTGGAAGTGGGTTACCAAAAAATGGGAATTCCTGGAAATTTGTTGAATGTGGAAAAATGGTAGTTTGAATGTCCAGGACGAGTTGAAAGTGTTGAAGATGGAATGGTTTGAATGAGTTGAAGAAAGTGGGAATTGTGGAAGTTTGAAAAATGGCCAATTCATTTTGAATGGGGAAAATGTAAAAAAAAAAAAAGGAATTATGGGAATTTTTTTTTAGAATTGTTAAAATAGAGCACACAATTCCTGAACAGGCTGAATATTTTGAAGTTGGAACAGTTTGAATCAGATGAAAATTGTGGCAATTGTGAACCTTTGAAGAATGTCCCATAGATTTCGATGGGAATTGCAGAAACAATTGGGAATTTTGGGAAAAGCGGGAATTTTTTTGACCATGGTAAACAGCTTGAATGGTCTGAATGAGTTGAAATGGTTGGCGTTGAAAGTTTTCAAATCGGTCGAGAAATGTTGAAGTAGTAACATGTTGAATTGAGAAATGCTATTACGGAATTGTGTGAACGCTTTAGAGCATTCACACAATTAAGGAATTTCTAGAAGCTTTTCAGTGGTTGTTGTTTTAGTTAAAGTTATTCCTGTCAATGTTATGATACCTGAAATTCACAAAATCAATACAGTAGTACCTTTGTCAGGTTGACACAAGCAAAGCTTGAAGCGTGATCCCAGGGTGCAGAGACGGCAGGTGGACGCGGGGTAAAAAAAAATGTACAGTATATAATGATAGAAAATGCAGCTAAGAGATCTTATGCAGCTAAAAAGGTCTAGACTTGTTCAGGTAGCCACAAACAATGATCCAGTCTTGTCCAGAGGCACAGGTGTGTCCTGATTGCCAAACAAGAGCAGGCGATGGAAGCAGTTGTCAGGCCAGAGATGAAGTGGCAGGAAATGAAAACACAGGAAGTGGAAACATGAAAACAAAAGTGCTGGGACTGGAAAAAAACCACATGTCTAAAACTGTCATGGAGAGTCACGACAGTCTTAATATAGGAGAATGACTGGGCTCGTAACTCAAAACATTCGTATCATAATCCGTGCTTCCCCTGCCCACCAAAGACAACACTTTTAACACGTAACATGCATTTTAAAAAGAAAGACAATCTTCTAAAAAAAAACAAAAAAACCCCTATTTTTCGGACCATAGAGCACACCGGATTATAAGCCGCACTGCCGATGAGCAGGTCTATTCAGGTCTATTTTTCATACAAATGGCGCACCGGATTATAAGGCGCATTAAAATGGTCATGTTATGATTACTTTTTCCGACATCACTTACTGTGCAAGGTCGGCTGTCATTAGGATGCCAACTGTGGGATGTGTATATATTCCCATTTAGGTGAAGAATGTCTCATGGTGAATAGGGAGCGGGGGACCAAACGTCTCTCGTGTTGTTCTCGCCATTTTGGGGTCCTAAATGGTTGTCAAAGTGTACCAACTTGTCGGAATAATTACTCAGACTTCTTCTGTCCAGGTGAGATGCATTCTTTATGATCTACAATAAACTTACAGGGAGCAGGGAAGCGAGGAAGCAACAGACCACTCGATGTTGTAAACATAGGGACAAACGGAAGTGATCACGTCGCCGCTATAAATAGTTTGTCTGCGTTAGCGCTTACGATAACAATATCACTAATACTTGGTTAATATTCAAGTCCATCCATCCATCTATTTTCTACCGCTTGTCCCTTTTTAGGGTCGCGGGGGGTACTGGAGCCTATCTCAGCTGCATTCGGGCAGAAGGCGGGGTACACCCTGAACAAGTCGCCAACACAAATAGACAGACAACATTCACACTCACATTCACACACTAGGGCCAATTTAGTGTTGCCAATCAACCTATACCCAGGTGCATGTCTTTGGAGGTGGGAGGAAGCCGGAGTACCCGGTGGGAACCCACGCAGTCACGGGGAGAACATGCAAACTCCACACAGAAAGATCCCGAGCCCGGGATTGAACTCAGGACTACTCAGGACCTTTGTATTGTGAGGCACATGCACTGACCCCTGTATCACCGTGCTGCCCGCTAATATTCAAGTCACGAAATGTAAATAAAGTATTGTTGGCAGGTTCTGAATGGTTATTTATTGGATTTTATGGGCGGAATAGAGGACCTCCATTTGGCTCCACTGAGAACAGACTTTTATTTACGTTTATCTACTAGCTAGATTGCATTAAAAAAAAAAAATCCATCCGTCATCATGTCTTTCATAATGATTTTGAACGACAGTCAAAATTCCCCCCAAAAGTGCAATTTCCCTTTAAGTCAGGGATCCCCAAACTTTGTGACTCGGGGGCCGCATTGGGTTGAAATAAAATTGGCAGGGTTCCCCAAACTTTTTGACTCGGGGGCCACATTGGGTTAAAAAAAATTTGGCCGGGGGTCGGGCTGTATATACGCTATTTTTCGGACTATAAGTCGCAGTTTTTTTCATAGTTTGGCAGTGCGACTTATATATATTTTTTTCCTTCTTTATTATGCATTTTCGGCAGGTGCGACTTATACTCCGAAAAATACGGTATATATTTATATATATATATATATTCCAAGTGCAATAATGTCACGTTATCGATGGTAAAATGCCTTTTTAGACAATACAATTTGCCTGAGCGGCTAGGAGACACCGAGAGTAACAAGCGGTAGAAAATGGATAAGAAAGGACAGATTTAGAAAAATAATACTTAAAAAAACCCAAAAAACAACTTCTTCTTTTTTTTAAACTTGGGATTTCCCACGGGCCATAGTTTGGGGACCCTTGCTTTAAGTCATCTAGTTGCTATTAAATTATAAAATAATGTTGTTGAATAGACGATGTGTCTACATTTTTTTAAATTTCTGACAGTCCAAATATGTTGATACGTACACGTAGGACGGAATTGAGTCAGTTTGCGTGTCTTTTCCGAACGTGCTAAAAAACAAGGAAAAATAGTGCTCCCAAAATAGTGGTGAGTGTTGATAAATCACATTGCGCGTGCTCTGTAATATATTTGCATGTTCTCCTCCCAGAATTGTGGGCATTTTGACGATATTTAGCAAATTAATGAAGACAGAGATGCAAAATAGATTGCACAACTTATTAACAGACGCAGTTTGCACACGTTTAGTCGATAATTTTTGCGTGTGCTATCAAGTTTACACGCGTTTTAACACACAGTCTTTGTTGAACCGCACGTTTTGTTTTGTACGTTTTTCATCTTACATCGGATTTTTCGAAAGGTTATTGCCGGAAGGGCATTCTGGGATCTGGACTTAATGAAAGGTAAACAAAAGGTGATCCAAAGAACACAGAAGTCCTCCTCCCCATCAGGATATGAACTTCATTTTTTGGGATTTAAACTCTCACGTGTGACCTTTCCCGCTGGAGAATCCTTCCCTTTGCGGGAGGGCAAGTTTTACAAAGCACTCCGTCTTTATTGTATAAACAGCCAGCGGTCTTTATAGGAAACATTTTCTCCTCATGCAGCCTTTGTCAGTAACCAGTATGATGTGGTCCAGCTTTCTTCAGTCTGGACTGTGCCAAAGCGGAGCCTAAGAACTAGGCCACTGCAGCCAAGAGTGCCATCATTGGCCACGGAAGCGAGCGGGATAAAGACTACGACAAACATTTGCTCAGCAAAGCCGTGCATAAGACGACTTCAGTGGAGACAAAACACAGAACATGAGCAGACCAAACTAAGTTTTATTTGAGTACAAACGTCTTCCCCCCGAGACTCTTTCCATGCGGGATTATGACGTGCTCCGCTAATCTTCAAAGCTGGAGTGAACTTTTCGCCGCTCCTCCGAACACTTTGCTACATCCCAAACCTGCCGCTGACATCTACGCGGGAGAAAACACTTCATCGGAATCTCAGTAGAAGCCCCGTGCGTTTAGCAGAAACCATTACATAGGTCTCAGGGGGATTTCTAGGGAGCGTAATGGAGCATATGGACTCAACTTGTGATCATCAGCAGAAATGTCAATTAGAGATGCATCAGTGAAAGGCCAGTGATATACCGCTAATCTACTTGGAGATGAATCGAAAGCATCAATTTCATGGATAAAACACAGTGGAGACTGATAACAATCGTCATTTTAATGTTATTTTCTTATATATGATCTTTTTTACTAGGACTTGATCAATCAAGGTTAGCTCTTTCTGTTGACTCAATTAACTAGGCTTCTTCATAATTGCGTGGGTTATTATTAGTGCCCGATCCCGATCATGGGATTGATTCGAGGGCCCGTATCTGCCTTTTTCAACGATCAGCTGATGATCTGCCGATATCATTGTAAGATTGTAAGATTGAAGATTGTATTTGCGTAAAACAATCCTTCAAAAGCCATGCACGCTCAAGGAGACACAATCACATTTCCGGATTCCTTATTTTTTTCCCCCCGGATTCCTTGTTAAACACATTAAAGGCCTACTGAAATGCGATTTTCTTATTTAAACGGGGATAGCAGGTCCATTCAATGTGTCATACTTGATCATTTCGCGATATTGCCATATTTTTGCTGAAAGGATTTAGTAGAGAACATCGACGATAAAGTTCGCAACTTTTGGTCGCTGATAAAAAAGCCTTGCCTGTGATTTCCGTGAACAGCTGGCTTTGTATAGCCTTGGAAACACTCGAAACGAAAGTGCCGCGCTTTCGCTTTGCAGAACGCAGACTTTCTTACCTGCGCTAAAAGAGGTTATGTTTTCGCCACTGTTCGTCTTTTAGCAACATAAGTCAGATCTAATGTCCTAAAAAACAATTCCTTTTATCGACAACAAATAAAAAACCCACTCCACTTCCTGTTTACGGCGTTCCACGCCCCCACCTTGCCGTTCCCACGCTGCGCAGGGTGTTCTGGCAGATGTAGTTTATTTACAGATCCGGCCAAAGCTAAAGCACCAGAAAAAAACTACACTCACCAAGTTTTTAGTTGATACCATCACACTAAACTATTATTGAGAAGACTTTAAACTAAAATACCGTGGTAACTATAACAACGCTACATCCCTCTTAGATTGATATTTGTCTTTTTCCTGTTCCTGTTATTACAAAATACTTTTGGGGGTCGTTTTTGTTATTGTTTACAATGTCAGGGAGTATGTCTCTGGATAGAGCAGGGGTCCCCAAACTTTTTGACTCGGGGGCGCATTGGGTTAAAAAAATGTGGCCAGGGGCCAGGCTCTATATATATATATATCAAATCAAAATCAAATCAACTTTATTTATAAAGCACATTTAAAATTTACCACAGGGGTAGCCAAAGTGCTGTACAATGGACAGGTTAAAAGATAAAACGAGTACCGAGCAAACACAACACAACACAAACAGAACACGATAAAAAATAAATAAATAAAATAGAATAAATAAAAACATAAAAACAGGTTCACAGCAGGTGTATTATGGGGCGCCATTGCAGGATGGATATCACTCAGTGTTAAAAGCCATGTAATAAAAGTATGTTTTTAAGAGAGATTTAAAAACAGGAAGAGAGGAGGCTTGTCTAACACTCAGAGGTAGGTCATTCCAGAGCTATATATATATATATATATATATATATATATATATATATATATATATATATATATATATATATATATATATGTATGTATTCCGAGCGCAAGGATATCACGTTATTGATGGAAAATGCATTTTTAGACAATATGATTTGCCTGAGCGGCTAGGAGACACCAAAAGTAACAAGCGGTAGAAAATGGATTAGAAAGGTATGATTTGAAAAGATAATAATAAAAAAATTAAATAATAATTAATCTAAAAAATATAAATATATATATATATATATATATATATATATATATATATATATATATATATATATATTTATATTATATATATATATATATATATATATATATATATATATATATATATATATATATATATATATATATATATATATATATATATATATATGTGTATATATGTATGTATATGTATATATATCTTTTTATTTTTATTTTTATGTATATATATATATATATATATATATATATATATATATATATATATATATTTTTTTTTTTTTTTTTTTTTTTTTTTTTTACTTGTGGCTTCTAGCGGGCTGGATTTTGGACACTAGTTTGGGGACCCCGTGATAGAGGATGGCTTTGTGGGAAAAACCCAACTGATTTAAATGGGAGCCAATTGTAGTTTTTGCTTTTATTTAGTTATTGTGCACTAGCCACTTTATTTTGTTAAAACATGTATGTAGCTTTAAATACCATATACTGTAAACACATAATTTTCAACAATATTATCCAATTTTAAATTTTATTATTTATTTATTATATAAACCTTTAAAAAAAAGTTGGTTTTTGTCTTTACTTTAGATACTTGCTCTAAAACATTTTCAGTTCTATGATCTATTGTCAGGGTATCGCATCAGGACTCAAACTCGGATCCAATCCGATGCCAAAAAATTTAATCGGGATTAGAGGCCAAAAATATTGATTGCGGCATCCCTAATTATTATCATATAGTACAAACTAATTTGAAATGCATTGATAGCTCAAGTTTAGTCTTAAAAATGCACTTACACACTTGTATTTTCGCTGCATGTCAAATTTAGAAAATGTTGCAAAAACTGTCCTACAATTGTCTGTGGTGGAAATAATTATATTGCTTCAGTCCAATCATCGATTAATTCCTCCTTATTTTTGTTATGCTCGATTCAAAATACCCAATCATTACCGCAGTACATGCGTACTAAGATGCAAACTGTAAATACTGTATGTCATGAGTGTATTTATGAAATATGTCACTGTAAAAAGCAACTCACCGTTCTTATCTGACCCTGACAATATAGTTATCGTTATGTATTTAATTTTACTTGGACATAAACACTTAAATACCCAACCCATGAAAACGAGCTCGAAGTATCAGCAGTCTTTAATTTTCCTAAAAACTAGAGATGTTCTGGTCTGGGTTTTATGCTACTGAGTCCGATACCAACCATCCATTGTCCATCCTATTGACAGTTTAACAATTTCAACACAATATGTCGACTAGTTTATTGTTATTTTCTTATTATGTACAATTGTTTGAGCAAGAAAACGTCAATAGTACACCATAGCTAAACAAAAGCAAAATCTACAATGCTCTACTCATTTAAATCATTTGGTATTTTGCCGAAAGTCCTCCAGTGTCCAGGGAGTTCTTGACTGAGTTTGTGAACAAATTTTGTGAAAATAAGAATATTTATCTAATCACTCTAGTACGGGGGTCAGCAAGCCGCGGCTCTAGAGCCACAAGCGGCTCTTTAGCGCTGCCATAGTGGCTCCATGGAGCTTTTTCAAAAATGTATGATAATGGAAAAAGACGAGGTAAAATATATATTTTTTGTTTCAATATGGTTTTTGTAGGAGGACAAACATGACACAAATCTTCCTAATTTTTAGAAATCCCACTGTTTATATGAAACATGCTTCACTGATGAGAGTATTTGGCAAGTGCCGTTTTGTCCTACTAATTCCACGGTCCTTGAACTAACCATAGTTTGTTTACATGTACAACTTTCTCCGATGCTGCCACAGAAAGACGTGTTTAATGCCACTTCTTCTTTGTCTCATTTTGTCCACCGGACATTTTATGCTGTGCGTGAACGCACAAAGGTGAGCTTTGTTGATGTTATTGACTTGCTAATTGATGCTAACATGTTATTTAGACTAGCTGTATGTACATATTGCATCATTATGCCTCGTTTGTAGGTATATCCCAGCTCATTTAATTTCCTTTACTTATGTCCTCTGTGTATTTAATTTATATTTGCATGTCTCATGACATATTATCTGTATGTAATATTGGATGCATTTCTGATAGTTGTTTTTGTGCCATGTTGTTCCAGACCACAGCAAATGTTAGCCAGCTTGCAAAGATTATAATAAATCCATTAGAAGAAGACAGCCCGCCGTTTCCATTAACTTGGACACACATATCTTTACCTTTGGCCATTCCAAGCTAGTCATTTCCAGGAGTTAACCCCACCCTCTGAGAAGCCTCCGTATTACTAATGTTTTCCAATATTGTAAAAATGTGAAAACATTTTCTTATATTTTAACATTTCTGTCAATGAAGATTTGTGTCAGCCTGCGACACGCAGTCAATTTTGATAGTAGGCTATTATAGCTAATACAGGTAAAAGCCAGTAAATTAGAATATTTTGAAAAACTTGATTTATTTCAGTAATTGCATTCAAAAGGTGTAACTTGTACATTATATTTATTCATTGCACACAGACTGATGCATTCAAATGTTTATTTCATTTAATTTTGATGATTTGAAGTGGCAACAAATGAAAATCCAAAATTCCGTGTGTCACAAAATTAGAATATTACTTAAGGCTAATACAAAAAAGGGATTTTTAGAAATGTTGGCCAACTGAAAAGTATGAAAATGAAAAATATGAGCATGTACAATACTCAATACTTGGTTGGAGCTCCTTTTGCCTCAATTACTGCGTTAATGCGGCGTGGCATGGAGTCGATGAGTTTCTGGCACTGCTCAGGTGTTATGAGAGCCCAGGTTGCTCTGATAGTGGCCTTCAACTCTTCTGCGTTTTTGGGTCTGGCATTCTGCATCTTCCTTTTCACAATACCCCACAGATTTTCTATGGGGCTAAAGTCAGGGGAGTTGGCGGGCCAATTTAGAACATAAATACCATGGTCCGTAAACCAGGCACGGGTAGATTTTGCGCTGTGTGCAGGCGCCAAGTCCTGTTGGAACTTGAAATCTCCATCTCCATAGAGCAGGTCAGCAGCAGGAAGCATGAAGTGCTCTAAAACTTGCTGGTAGACGGCTGCGTTGACCCTGGATCTCAGGAAACAGAGTGGACCGACACCCGCAGATGACATGGCACCCCAAACCATCACCCAACCATGCAAATTTTGCATTTCCTTTGGAAATCGAGGTCCCAGAGTCTGGAGGAAGACAGGAGAGGCACAGGATCCACGTTGCCTGAAGTCTAGTGTAAAGTTTCCACCATCAGTGATGGTTTGGGGTGCCATGTCATCTGCTGGTGTCGGTCCACTCTGTTTCCTGAGATCCAGGGTCAACGCAGCCGTCTACCAGCAAGTTTTAGAGCACTTCATGCTTCCTGCTGCTGACCTGCTCTATGGAGATGGAGATTTCAAGTTCCAACAGGACTTGGCGCCTGCACACAGCGCAAAATCTACCCGTGCCTGGTTTACGGACCATGGTATTTCTGTTCTAAATTGGCCCGCCAACTCCCCTGACCTTAGCCCCATAGAAAATCTGTGGGGTATTGTGAAAAGGAAGATGCAAAATGCCAGACCCAAAAACGCAGAAGAGTTGAAGGCCACTATCAGAGCAACCTGGGCTCTCATAACACCTGAGCAGTGCCAGAAACTCATCGACTCCATGCCACGCCGCATTAACGCAGTAATTGAGGCAAAAGGAGCTCCAACCAAGTATTGAGTATTGTACATGCTCATATTTTTCATTTTCATACTTTTCAGTTGGCCAACATTTCTAAAAATCCCTTTTTTGTATTAGCCTTAAGTAATATTCTAATTTTGTGACACACGGAATTTTGGATTTTCATTTGTTGCCACTTCAAATCATCAAAATTAAATGAAATAAACATTTGAATGCATCAGTCTGTGTGCAATGAATAAATATAATGTACAAGTTACACCTTTTGAATGCAATTACTGAAATAAATCAAGTTTTTCAAAATATTCTAATTTACTGGCTTTTACCTGTATAGACACTTACATCATGTGTTGTCTTCATTATAACACTTATATTAGGCTTAAAAAAATGTTGGGGGTCCACACAGATATTTTTTTTATTTTTTTGGTACAATTTGGCTCTTTCAATATTTTGGGTCGCCGACCCCTGCTCTAGTATCAATCACATACTGAAACTACACTCGCTATTGATACCTTCGCTATATGGATGGATACGCCCTCCCCTTATGTGTACGCCTGGCCACACAGCAATGGACATGGTTATGTTATCCTCTCTTTAGTCTCTGATTACTCTACTAAGTCAGGGGTGTGGAACACGGGTACACTGAGGGCCACATCGCAGTTATGGCTGCCCTAGGAAGGCCGCTTGTAACCGTATATAAGTTATGAATATGAATGTGTAAGAATTCACCTCATGCATCCATCCATTTCCTACCGCTTGTCTCTTTCGGGGTTTCGGGGGGGGGGGGGGTGCTGGAGCCTATCCCAGCTGTATTTGATATTATAAAATAAATTGCTATGCATTTGACTATTTTATTTGTATTTGTAAATACGCTGTAAAACAAATTAATACATCGATTTTTCAGTTAAAAAAAAATAAAACATGGTGGTTTTACAGCATAATACTGTAAATGGAAAAATGGAAAAACGGTACTATAGTTGTTGTTTTTCTGTAAAATCCTGGCAAAGGAGCTGCCAGTTATCTTTTTTTTTACTGTAAAATAATTTCTACAGTGTACAATTTGATGAATAACTTGCTTTAATATAACTCAAGCAGATATATTTTTATTTTATTTTAAATAGTTTGAAATTAATGATTGTATTATATTTGTTGCATTTTTAGATAATTCCGTGTAAAATATACTCAATAGCATGCAATACATGTATTGATGTCTGTCACAATAAAAGATGACATTGAGTAAATGATAAAATGCTTTATTGTTTCGTATTAGTTCAGGGCTTTTGCGGGCCGCATTAAATGATGTGGCGGGTCAAATCTGGCCCCGGGGCCTTGAGTTTGACCCCTGTGTACTAAGTTGATTCCCTGTCATTATCCCTCTACACTTCTTAAACTTTACGAAGCACTTACTTCTTGTGTTGTTACGAGCATGCTTAGCGATTAGCATTAGAGCTGTCCGATAATGGCTTTTTTGCCGATATCAACCGATACCGATATATACAGTCGTGGAATTAACACATTATTATGCCTAATTTTGTTGTGATGCCCCTGCTGGATGCATTAAACAATGTAACAAGGTTTTCCAAAATAAATCAACTCAAGTTTATTATTGAAGTCACAAAGTGCATTATTTTTTTAACATGCCTCAAAACAGCAGCTTGGAATTTGGGACATGCCCTCCCTGAGAGAGCATGAGGAGGTTGAGGTGGGCAAGGTTTTGAGGGGGCGGGTTGGGGGGTGTATATTGTCGCGTCCCGGAAGAGTTAGTGATGCAAGGGGTTCTGGGTATTTGTTCTGTTGTGTTTATGTTGTGCTACGGTGCGGATGTTCTCCCGAAATGTGTTTGTCATTCTTGTTTGGTGTGGGTTCACAGTGTGGCGCATATTTGTAACAGTGTTAAAGTTGTTTATACGGCCACCCTCGGTGTGACCTGTATGGCTGTTGACCAAGTATGCGTTTGCATTCACTTGTGTGTGTGAAAAGCCGTAGATATTATGTGACTGGGCCGGCACGCAAAGGAAATGCCTTTTGGGTTTATTGCCGCTCTGTACTTCTCCCTACATCCGTGTACACAGTGGCATTTTAAAAAGTCATAAATTGTACTTTTTGAAACCGATACCGATATTACATTTTAAAGCATTTATCGGCCGATAATATCTTCAGTCCGATATTATCGGACATCCCTAATTAGCATGCCTTCTCGTCTGCTCTTACTCGGTGTGTAACATGTTTAGCCTCGTCTTTCAGTCCTCCAGTGATAAGTGTACTTGTTAGAAATGTGCTTTATTTGCAGTAATTGATGATTATCTACTTTATGGATTTATTTGTGTATGGACATGGACAGTTAGCTGCTAAATAAAGTATCAGTCAATAGGGATCGCATCAGCGGAACACTTTTTCACGGAAATTGACCGATACGGATCTTCTTTTCCGATCCCTCGTATTTCAAAGAACTAGTTCATTGCCTCGCACCAAGCTTACAAGAAGCTCTATCCTCACTCAAAGGCGATTCTTGTATGCTTGGCATGTTTACAATGTAGCTCCCAGACTGCGGCATCACTCCTCGTCAGCCTGCGTCTTGACCTGCCCTCTCTGCGCTTCCCCGCTCCTTTCATTAATCATTTACTCTCTCGCGCTGTGTCTCTTTCCATCTTTCTTTTCCGGCCACTCGTACGCTTCATCTCCGCGTCTATCCGAGACGGACCTTTTTCAAGTTTCGTCTTGCCTACAGTCTACACGGCTCCGGTGCAAGTTTGCAAGCGAGACCAGCTGTGAACGCACCTGCTGGTCCCTTGCACCGATTTCAATTACACGTTGATCTAATGATAATGCAACAGGGATTAATCAGCGGTAGCCTGATTTCCGTCATTAAGCGTTTTGCCTGTGCCGCGTTTGCATTCCTAGACTGTGTTTGTGCAAAATTATTCCGAGGATACTTTTCACTGGGGGGAAAGAAAACATCCCAAAGGTTGTTGTATTTTTTTTTTCTTTTTTCTGCTGTTGTTTTCTCAAAGCCTCGCATTTACCATGAATTATTCAACATAGTAATGGGTCTATGTTTGTTGTTGCACATCTTGCCTCAGTGCCCCTGCCTCTCTCCTCGCCGTGCCCCGGCGCCCTCGCATGTCCGTCTGTCTTCCTGGCGAGCCGCTCGGACCCGTGGAGGATGCTCCACTTTAATGAATGAAGTGGAGTCATTTAGAGCGGCTCTTAATGGCACATAAAGCCATGATGCGAGGCTTGATTAATCAGGGAAAGTGTTTGGCCAGCACTCACAGGGTTGTCCTCAGTGGGGGCGCCATCTTGATCACCGCTCAGTTTTGTGTGAGTCCCTCTCTATTTGGGCCAAAGTGGTCACAAGCACATGGCACGCAACGCATCCAGAGCGAGGTTTGCAGGTGGCGTGTGCTTGATGCTCGGTGCTCAGGGGACTGCAGCCATTTGGCTCCTTTGAATCCGGTGATGATAAAAGTTGCGTAAAGTAGACAATTACATTAGAATCAGAATAAAATCAAAATAGTTTTTATTGCCGTTGTTTGAGAGCAGGTTCACAAACACGGAATTTTACTTGGTGCAAAGTCATTATTGGTTTATTGTGTGAATGCTCTAAAGCAGGGGTGTCAAAGTACAAACCCCGTTTCCATATGAGTTGGGAAATTGTGTGAGATGTAAATATAAACGGAATACAATGATTTGCAAATCATTTTCAACCCATATTCAGTTGAATATGCTACAAAGACAACATAGTTGATGTTCAAACCGATAAACTTTTTTTTTGTTGCAAATAATCATTAACTTTAGAATTTGATGCCAGCAACACGTGACAAAGAAGTTGGGAAAGGTGGCAATAAATACTGATAAAGTTGAGGAATGCTCATCAAACACTTATTTGGAACATCCCACAGGTGAACAGGCTAATTGGGAACAGGTGGGTGCCATGATTGGATGTAAAAGTAGATTTCATGAAATGCTCAATCATTCACAAACAAGGATGGGGCGAGGGTCACCACTTTGTCAACAAATGTGTGAGCAAATTGTTGAACAGTTTAAGAAAAACCTTTCTCAACTAGCTATTGCAAGGAATTTAGGGATTTCACCATCTACGGTCCGTAATATCATCAAAGGGTTCAGAGAATCTGGACAAATCACTGCACGTAAGCAGCTAAGCCCGTGACCTTCGATCCCTCAGGCTGTACTGCATCAACAAGTGACATCAGTGTGTAAAGGATATCACCACATGGGCTCAGGAACACTTCAGAAACCCACTGTCAGTAACTACAGTTGGTTGCTACATCTGTAAGTGCAAGTTAAAACTCTCCTATGCAAGGCGAAAACCGTTTATCAACAACACCCAGAAACGCCGTCGGCTTCGCTGGGCCTGAGCTAATCTAAGATGGACTGATACAAAGTGGAAAAGTGTTCTGTGGTCTGACGAGTCCACATTTCAAATTGTTTTTGGAAACTGTGGACGTCGTGTCCTCCGGACCAAAGAGGAAAAGAACCATCCAGATTGTTATAGGCGCAAAGTTGAAAAGCCAGCATCTGTGATGGTATGGGGGTGTATTAGTGCCCAAGACATGGGTAAGTTACACATCTGTGAAGGTGCCATTAATGCTGAAAGGTACATACAGGTTTTGGAGCAACATATGTTGCCATCCAAGCAACGTTACCATGGGCGCCCCTGCTTATTTCAGCAAAACAATGCCAAGCCACGTGTTACATCAACGTGGCTTCATAGTAAAAGAGTGCGGGTACTAGACTGGCCTGCCTGTAGTCCAGACCTGTCTCCCATTTAAAATGTGTGGTGCAATATGAAGCCTAAAATACCACAACGGAGACCCCCGGACTGTTGAACAACTTAAGCTGTACATCAAGCAAGAATGGGAAAGAATTCCACCCGAGAAGCTTAAAAAACGTGTCTCCTCAGTTCCCAAACGTTTACTGAGTGTTGTTAAAAGGAAAGGCCATATAACACAGTGGTGAACATGCCCTTTCCCAACCACTTTGGCACGTGTTGCAGCCATGAAATTCTAAGTTAATTATTATTTGCAAAAAAAAATAAATAAAGTTTATGAGTTTGAACATCAAATATCTTGTCTTTGTAGTGTATTCAATTGAATATGGGTTGAAAAGGATTTGCAAATTATTGTATTCCGTTTATATTTACATCTAACACAATTTCCCAACTCATATGGAAACAGGGTTTGTCATTTCAGCTCAGGGGCCGCATGGAGGAAAAGCTATTCCCAAGTGGGCCGGAATGGTAAATTCATGGCATGATAACTTAAAAATAAAGACAATCTCAGGTTGTTTTCTTTGTTTTAATTTGGCCAAAAATAGAACAAGCACATTCTGAAAACGTACAAATCACAAATAATCCTCTGGACTAAACACTTAAAATTTGTTGAAAATTCTTAGGAAATTTGTGCAGTTTCAAAAACACAATGAGATTAGACTTTGTCTCGGTGTATCTACAAAGCCCGGATTCAACTGTCCGTCACAGTCTTTCTATGACTGTACAAAAAACATAACATGTAAACTCTTCTAGGTATCAAACACCTCTTTTGTCATGTCCATGTATCAATGCAGTGCTAACTCAACAAACCGTAAGAAACGGAGGTAAAAATTATTCAAAAGGGTTAAGTTCACTTTTCTCATGTTTGACAGGGACATTTTGGGGCAGACATAAAACAGCAGGTTTTAAGTTGCATGTGTACCTCTTGCTTGGCTCTGGTGTAAACCGTTTGCTTGCCTAACAGAATTGCTATTGTGACATCCAGTGGACACATTTAGAACTTATTTCGTTCAAAAAAAAAAAAAACCCAGCAAACTTATCACGCAAGCCGGATAAAACCTGTTTGTACGTTTAACACTCCTGTCAAAAGCATTCACACATGGTTTTCTACACCAAAATTAATCTATTTATTTTTGGCGCGCTCTACCTTCCACATTTTTCATCCGCTTCAAATCGTTCCAACTTCAAACTCTTCAGCCTATTCAGGAATCGCGGGCTTTCTCTTTGACAAATTCCAAAAATTACCAGATTTCCCAGAATTCCAGGTTTTACGGGACATTTTTCCCATTCAGAATGAATTGGCCAATTTTCTAACTTCCACCATTTCCAAATTTTTCAACCAATTCAAACCATTCCCCCTTCAACATATTCCACTCATCCTGGACATTCAAACTTTCATTTTTTTCAAGTTCAAAACAATTCTAGGAATTCCTAGAATTAAATATGTTTTCACCCTTTTTTCTGCCGACTACTCCTTCCACTTCAACCATTGCACCGACAAATCAGTCCTCCTAATCAGAACAAAGACAAAGACAAGAGAAAGTTGTTTTTTGAACTGGAAAAATTTCAGGCTTTCCCGAAATTCCAGGAATTCCGTAATACAATTTCTCAATTAAAAATGTTGCTACTTCAACATTTCTCGACCGATTTGAAAAATTCCAACACCAACCATTTAATTCAGAACATTTTTTTTTTTGCATCTTCCCAAAAATTCCCTCTTTTCCCGAAATTTCCAAATTTCAATGAAATTCCCATTGAACAGAATAGGACATTTTTCAAAGTTCCACTCCCAGATGTTTTACCGATTCAAACCGTTCCAACTTCAAAATATTCAGCCTGTTCAGGAATTGTGTGCTCCCTTTCAACAATTATAAAATAAATTCCTGGATTTCCTAGAATTCTCAGTTTTTAGGGACATTTTCCTCATTCAAAATGAATTATCCATTTTTCAAACTTCAACCATTTCCACATTTTTCAAACAATTCAAACTATTCCACCTTCAACACATTCCACTCATCCTGCACATTCAAACTATCATTGTTTCAAGTGTCCCAAAAATTCCAGGAATTCCCAGAATTTCCAATTTTTCAAACCCTTTTTTCACTCTTTTTTCTGTTGACTACTCCTTCCACATTTTTAACCCACTTGAAATCATTCCTCTTAATCAGGACAGAAAACAAAGTTGTTTTATTTCCCGGTTTTCCCGAAATTCCAAGAATTCCGTAATACCATTTCTTAGTTAAAATGTTACTACTTCAACATTTCTCGACCGATTTGAAAAATTCCAGCACCAACACTTTCCCCATTCAAAATGAATTATCACACTTCAAACATTCCCACATTTTTCAACTTATTCAAACCATTCCACCTTCAACACATTCCACTCATCATGCACATTCAAACTAACACTTTCCCAAGTTCCAAACCAAATTCCGGTTTTCCGGAAAATTCAAACGCTTCAACATTCAAACCACTCCAACATTCAAACTATTCTTACATTTATACTACATTCTGTCAGCATTTCAGTTCAATTTCAGCATTGAAGCATTCACATGCAATTCCTGCAGGAATTGCCTCATCTAGTTTTGCTATGGTTCATTATATTATTTGTGCTTTCTGTTTGGCATGTTTTCTTGCACTTTTTTTTTTTGCACCTCCGCTTCATCTCACTGTCCAAATGCACGTACTGTTTAATATGTTAGGCTCATTGGAGGTTCTATTATCACATCTTATGCTGTCTTCTGTTAGAAATGCAAAATATTGGCATCCCGAATGACGCCAATTTAATATTTGATTGTTTTGTGTGGTTTTAGGGACATATTTTTCAGGAAAACTTCAGTCTTGCTCAATGTATTGTGAGACATTCTAATTTGTACAAGAAGTGACATTATTTAGACTTATAGCCAAGAGAGTAATGTGTCCACTTGGAATCGACGTGCACGTTTCTTGTGCTGCTTTTACAAAACACAAGCTTACATTAATGAGGTAATCTGGTGTCTCTATTGTGGTTAAGCATCATTAGGAGGCCATCATAGTGTTTCGCCTTTCTGACTGTGGCTTAGTTCATTCTAGGACTAGTGTACAATTGTTAGAATTTCTCATTTTAAAACTGGAATTATATTGCTATAAATATTACACAGCTAACAGCACATGAAATGCACGTGTGTTCATTTCTTTGAACAATGCAGTCGAGGTAAGCAAAGAAGAACTTAGTGTTTAATTATAGAAGGAGGTCACAGCAAGGTGTTATGTTAGGTGAGCTTCGGCTTAAACTGCAACTACCACGTCAGAATATGAACATGTATTCGTCTCATCCTGCTAGACACCTTTATCTCCGTATTCCTCATGAGGCTTTTTTTTTTCTGTCTGTAATTCCTTTTTTTTTTTCTTCTCCCCCTCAGTGTGTGTCACCTGTAAGTTATTCATGATAGAATTCATAGTAGGACACTTAAACCACAGTGAGTATAAGCTCATTCAAGTCAATTACATTTTTGGCTCCAAACCTTCATTAAAGGTCTCATATTCTGCTATTTAAGTCTCCAAGGTCCCACTCTAGTGTATTCAAAGTGTGTTTGGGAGATGCTGAAATGTTAAAGTGCTCTCAGTAAATACTACAAAGAAGTTTATAGATATGATGTATCACATACAACAACGTAGGGCTCGGCGATAAAACAATATCAATATATATTGCGATAGACACGTAATCAATATCAATAAAAAATGTGTTTGATACAACATTATATACCGTATTTTTCGGACTATAAGTCGCAGTTTTTTTCATAGTTTATGAAAGTTGGATAATGTTTTTTTCCTACTTTATTATGCATTTTCGGCAGGTGCGACTTATACTCCGGTGCGACTTATACTCCGAAAAATACGGTATATTATTTCTTCGTCGGAGGAAACAGCAAGTGCCGAAACAAGGTTGGTTGCATGAACAAAAGCACTCGCTAACTGAGCAACACAGGAAGTGATCACTGATTAGTGGGAGTGATGACACGCTAACCGCCAATCAGGTAACCGTATCAACTGTCACGTTTGGTCGCGCTGTCTTGTTGTCTCACCGTTGATTCTCTGCAGGGAGTGAGAGGAGAAATAAAAAATGACTCCTGCAGATCGCAAAGAAATTGTCGATAGTAAAGAAAATCGCTTCGGCTCAATTGCAGTTTTTTATGTTTTTTTTTTTAAATAGACCGTAGTCAGACCAAGACGCTCATAATCAGTAATACCACGCCACCTTAGCCGCGCGTCCCCCTGAGCACATACAGTACTACACATGCAGAAAATAGTTATTTTCAGGTTTCTCTAGGTTTACATTTTCACACTTTGCACTATTTTGTTATGCCTTAATAGCCATCTCTTACTTATTATTGTTAAGCGCTTAATGTGATTTTATAATTTTGTTTACATTGTTTGACTGTTTTCCGTGGTTGTGTTGACATTTCCTTTCCTTTCTGCCTCGATGGCTGCGGGGATTATAATCAGAGGAAGGTTACCTTTTAAATACAAATGTTTACATTTAATATATGTTTCTCCTCGTCCTTATTTTCAGTAGGTCATAAAAAATATCAATCATTATTGATATTAGCCAAAATAAAACACTTATATCGTGATACAGTTTACAGCCAAAATGCCTAGCCCTACAACAACAACATGATAAGTAAGGGAAGTTTGCAATGTTACAGTAATAACATTAGTAGGCTAATATGCTAGGTTAACCTATTTGTTGAAGAAAAACATGACTTACAAATTTACTAAGTTCTAGAGTCGTCCCTGGTTCCTCACGATTAATTGGTTTCATGCAAGACTGTAGAAAATACATTTCCATTAAGTACGATTATTCATATTTGTATTTTTATTAAAATGTTTTACTCTTAACTTAATTTACAAGCATCACACAGAAAAGAAAATAGAGCAACCACAACCCTGGGTGTTGTTGATAAATGGCTTTCGCTTTGCATAGTAGAGTTTTAACTTGTACTTACAGATGTAACGATGAACTGCAGTTACTGACAGTGGTTTTCTGAAGTCTTACTGAGCCCATGTGGTGATATCCTTTACACACCGATGTCGGTTTTTGATGCAGTACTGGCTGATGGATCGAAGGTCACGGGCATTCAATGTTGGTTTCCGACCTTGCCGCTTACGTGCAGTGATTTCTCCAGATTCTCTGAACCTTTTGATAATATTACGGATCGTAGATGGTGAAATCCTTAAATTCCTTTCTCGTTGAGAAATGTTGTCCTTAAACTGTTGGACAATTTGCTCACACATTTGTTAACAAAGTGGTGACCCTCGCCCCATCCTTGTTTGTGAATGACTGAGCATTTCATGGAATCTACTTTTATACCCAATCATGGCACCCACCTGTTCCCAATTAGCCTGTTCACCTGTGGGATGTTCCAAATAAGTGTTTAATGAGCATTCCTCAACTTTCTCAGTCTTTTTTCAATCAATCAATCAATCAATCTTTATTTATATAGCCCTAAATCACAAGTGTCTCAAAGGGCTGCACAAGCCACAACGACATCCTCGGTACAAAGCCCACATACGGGCAAGGAAAAACTCACCCCAGTGGGACGTCGATGTGAATGACTATGAGAAACCTTGGAGAGGACCGCATATGTGGGTAACCCCCCCCCTCTAGGGGAGACCGAAAGCAATGGATGTCGAGTGGGTCTGACATAATATTGTGAGAGTCCAGTCCATAGTGGATCCAACATAATAGTAGTAAGAGTCCAGTCCATAGTGGGGCCAGCAGGACACCATCCCGAGCGGAGACGGGTCAGCAGCGCAGAGATGTTCCCAGCCGATGCACAGGCGAGCGGTCCACCCCGGGTCCCGACTCTGGACAGCCAGCACTTCATCCATGGCCACCGGACCTGTGCCCCCCCCCCCCTCAAGGAAAAGGGGAGCAGAGGAGAAAAGAAAAGAAACGGCAGATCAACTGGTCTAACAGGGGGGCTATTTAAAGGCTAGAGTATACAAATGAGTTTTAAGATGGGACTTAAATGCTTCTACTGAGGTAGCATCTCTAATTGTTACCGGGAGGGCATTCCATAGTACTGGAGCCCGAATAGAAAACGCTCTATAGCCCGCAGACTTTTTTTGGGCTCTGGGAATCACTAATAAGCCGGAGTTCTTTGAACGCAGATTTCTTGCCGGGACATATGGTACAATGCAATCGACAAGATAGGACGGAGCTAGACCGTGTAGTATTTTATACGTAAATAGTAAAACCTTAAAGTCACTTCTTAAGTGCACAGGAAGCCAGTGCAGGTGAGCCAGTATAGGCGTAATATGATCAAACTTTCTTGTTCTTGTCAAAAGTCTAGCAGCCGCATTTTGTACCAACTGTAATTTTTTAATGCTAGACATAGGGAGACCCGAAAATAATACGTTACAGTAGTCGAGACGAGACGTAACGAACGCATGAATAATGATCTCAGCGTCGCTAGTGGATAAAATAGAACGAATTTTAGCGATATTACGGAGATGAAAGAAGGCCGTTTTAGTAACACTCTTAATGTGTGATTCAAACGAGAGAGTTGGGTCGAAGATAATACCCAGATTCTTTACTGATTCGCCTTGTGTAATTGTTTGGTTGTCAAATGTTAAGGTGGTATTATTAAATAAATGTCGGTGTTTAGCAGGACCGATAATCAGCATTTCCGTTTTCTTGGCGTTGAGTTGCAAGAAGTTAGCGGACATCCATTGTTTAATTTCATTAAGACACGCCTCCAGCTGACTACAATCCGGCGTGTTGGTCAGCTTTAGGGGCATGTAGAGTTGGGTGTCATCAGCATAGCAATGAAAGCTAACACCGTATTTGCGTATGATGTCGCCTAGCGGCAGCATGTAAATACTAAAGAGTGCAGGGCCAAGAACCGAACCCTGAGGAACTCCGCACGTTACCTTAACATAGTCCGAGGTCACATTATTATGGGAGACGCATTGCATCCTGTCAGTAAGATAAGAGTTAAACCACGACAAAGCTAAGTCTGACATACCAATACGTGTTTTGATACGCTCTAATAAAATATTATGATCGACGGTATCGAAAGCAGCGCTAAGATCAAGAAGCAGCAACATAGATGACGCATCAGAATCCATCGTTAGCAGTAGATCATTAGTCATTTTTGCGAGGGCTGTCTCCGTAGAGTGATTTGCCCTGAAACCGGATTGAAAAGGTTCACAGAGATTGTTAGACACTAAGTGTTCATTTAGCTGCTGTGCGACAATTTTTTCGAGGATTTTCGAAATAAAGGGAAGGTGGGACACCGGTCGGTAGTTTACCATGAGGTCAGAATCAAGGTTAGGTCTTTTGAGCAGAGGATGAATAACCGCTTTCTTGAATGCTAGGGGAACAGTGCCAGAGGAAAGTGATAAGTTTATAATATTTAGCACTGATGGACCTAATAATACAAAAAGCTCCTTGATAAGTTTCCCAGGAAGTGGGTCAAGTAAACATGTTGTTTGTTTTATCCCACTTACACGCTGTAATAGTTCCTCTAATGTTATTTCATCAAAAAGAGAGAGACTATTTTGTATTGCAGTATCCGTCGTAGATACAGTTGTATCTGTGTTCATAGAACCCAGTTGTAGCTGGGATGCGTTGTTTTTAATCTCCTTTCTAATGAGTTCAATTTTCTTATTAAAGAAATTCATAAAGTCATCTGCCGAGTGGGTGGAGCTATTGGGAGGAGTCCCTTGTTGGGTTAGCGATGCTACTGTACTAAACAAAAATTTAGGGTCGTTTTTGTTGAGGCGGATGAGATTTGAGTAATATTTAGCTTTAGCTAAGGTAAGCATGTGTTTATACGATATTAAACTATCACTCCATGCTTGATGGAAAACCTCAAGCTTGGTCGCGCGCCATTTGCGTTCCAACTTTCTACATGATAATTTATGAGCTCTGGTTTCCTCTGTAAACCATGGGGTGCGCCTTTTAGGGGCCCTTTTTTGTTTTAGCGGTGCTATACTATCAATGGTTTTGCGCAGGGCATTGTCAAAGTTGTTAGTGAGGTTATCAATAGAGCCGACATAATTTGGGAATGGTGCCATTACCGAAGGCAGTAGGTCAGCAAGAGTCATCGTTGTGGCGGCATTAATGTTGCGGCTGCTATAGCAGTTATTATTATTATTAGTTTGTTGACAATGAGTCAGAACTTCGAATTTTATAAGGTAATGATCGGACATTACTTTAGTATACGGGAGTACCATAACTTTGGAGGTGGTGACACCCCTGACCAGCACTAGATCTATCGTATTGCCGTTGCGATGCGTAGGTTCATTTATTATTTGTGTAAGACCACAGCTATCAATTATAGTCTGGAGCGCCACGCACTGAGGGTCCGATGGGGTATTCATATGGATATTAAAGTCCCCCATTATGATTATATTGTCTGCGTGCGTCACTAGATCAGCAACGAACTCTGAGAATTCATTAATAAAGTCCGAGTAGGGCCCTGGGGGGCGGTAGATAACAGCCATATCGAGAGGCAGCGGTGCGACAGACCTCATAGTAAGCACCTCAAACGATTTGTATTTATTATTTAGGTTAGGGGTAAGGTTAAAGTTTTCATTGTATATTAGTGCGACCCCCCACCCCTTTTAAGGGGACGGGCAATATGCGCATTCGTATAGTTAGGAGGAGATGCCTCATTTAGCGCAAAAAATTCGTCTGGTTTGAGCCAGGTTTCGCTAAGACCAATGACGTTAAGATTGTTGTCTCTAATGACCTCATTAACTAATAACGTTTTGGGAGACAATGATCTTATGTTTAAAAAGCCCATATTATAAGTATTGGGCTGTTTTGACGAGTTTTTGTTTAAATTATCCGTAGTAGAAATATTAATAATGTTGCGTTTATTATACGTAGTGCACTTTAAATAGTTTCGACCATATCTAGGAATTGATACGACGGGAATTTTCAGATTGTTTGCTTGATGCTGCGATCGACTGAACGCATCATGATTTGCCACCTCAGTAGAATGCATATCTACCCCGGACACATTCACAACAGAAAACACATTATGTGAGTTGTGTGTTATTCTAAGAAAATTGCTATGCGTACAGGAATTATCCAGCCTGGCGCTGGCTAGTTCTAGCTTAACTGACTCCTCACCTGGACTAGCAGGCTCTGTAATTGCCTGTGACCGGGCTTGCTCTAGTGTAGTTAGTCAAATGTGACTTAAACAGTAGTCTATATTCTTAGACAGGATGATGGCGCCTTCCTGGTTAGGGTGAAGGCCGTCCCTCATCAGCAAGCCTGGTTTGCCCCAGAAAGAGGGCCAATTATCAATAAACGTTAGTCCCTGTTGTCTACAGAAGCTAGCCAGCCACTTGTTAAGCGAGACTAATCTGCTATATCTCTCATCATTGCCTCTCGCAGGCAGGGGGCCAGAGACAATTACTCGATGCCTGGACATCTTTCTAGCGAGATCACAAGTCCTGGCTATGTTTCTCTTTGTAATCTCTGACTGTCTCATTCTAGTGTCATTGGAGCCAACGTGTACAACTATATTCGCATAACTAGTGGTGCGATTAGCCTGTCGTACGTGTTTACTAGGCCTGTTGCGAGTTAGCTCCCTAAGATTAGCCTCTATGTCAGGTGCTCGGGCCCCCGGGATGCACTTAATTGTGGCTGGTTTGCTAAGCTTTATGTTTCGGGTGATGGAGTCCCCTATGACTAAGGTGTGGTGCCCGGTAGACTGGGGTGTAGGACTAGCTAAAGAGCTAAATCTATTATGCGTCTCAACCGGTACACCGTAGCTTGTAGGCCGCTTAGGACTGCTACAGGCTGGGCTAGTTAGCTCGCTACAGCTAACGCTAGCAGATGTGTCCGCAACATCTAAAGTTACGAGATTACTCTGCTCTAACTGGCGGACACGGCCCTCTAGCAGAGCCAGCCTCTCCGTGAGTAAGGTGCAAGACGCGCAGGAAGCCATACTCACGGTGTTTTCGGTCACCGAGTGAAGTTCCTGCTGTCTTCCGAGAAGTCCTGGTCACGGTGTGCAGGAGTAGACTCCTTCTGACCGGCGCCCGGCGACGCCTTTCTCCGCGCTAGCTTCGTTAGCTTAGCAGCTAGCTGCTAGCTAGCTGCGGGAGGGGTGGAGAGACAGAGATCGGGTGATTTGCAAGTTAAATAGTACTACTAAATATGTTGAGAAAGTAATAAAGAAAGCTGCAGAACAATTTAAAAGCACACAAATAGAACGATACTTAGCTTTTTCGAAACAGCGAGCAGTCAGCGAGCAGTCACGCATTTTTGCCACTTGTGCCAGCTTTTTTTTAAACATGTTGCTGGCGTCAAATTCCAAATGAGCTAATATTTGCAAAAAAATTACGTTTTCCAGTTCGAACGTTAAGTATCTCGTCTTTGCAGTCCATTCAAATAAATATAGGTTGAAAAGGATTTGCAAGTCATTGTATTCTGTTTTTATCTACGATTTACACAACGTGCCAACTTCACTGGTTTTGGGTTTTGTAATAAAATATAATAGAGCAACCACAACCCCAACACAATCCCTGCTTTGCAATACTTAGGATCGTAATTTACAAAGCAATTAAGAAAACATACACATAAAATAAGAAAAAATAAATAAAACCAAAAATCATAAGCAACAGTATCAATAACCATATCAGTAAAAGTGTTTTAAAACATTAGACAACAACAAAATGTATTTACAAAACAGAACAATATGTATCATTATAGTTATTATCACTTGTTGTTTCTATCACCATCACTGCCATTTATAAAAACAATAACAACAACAGTCACAGTGGGTTACTATTGTAGATCAAATATTTCCCTAGTTTGAGCATAAAACAAGCTGGTTAACATAAATATAGCCCACTAAAACATGAATTAACACCCATAATGTCCCAATTACAGTCGTTTTACCCAACATATAGACACATTTATTTTTTCAAAGTGTTGGCGGGTTTCTACTGACTACCTTAATTTAAACAAAGGCGGTCTCTGACTCTTCGGGCTGGCTGGCTGTTTGCTTCTTCACTCGGCGGCACCCAGATGAGGGTCGGATCCAAATTTAAATGTGATTAAATGTGAGTCAGAGAGCACAAAAACACTCCAGTATGAAGTAGAAAAAGGTCAGGCGGAGATCTTAAGGTTGGCTCACCTCCACTTGTCACCTCCGTTGGAAAAGGGAAGGAAAATTGGTGAGCCCCTGACCCTGGTTAATGTTGTAATTACTGCACTGCAAAGTGCTCTTAATTCCATCCTGTGTTGCCTTGTTAGATATGCAAACCAAAGTAAAATGTGCGTATAATGCGCTGTATTTTTAAATCATTAATTTTGGTTATTTTTTCATATAGAACTATAAATCATATACAAACCCCGTTTCCATATGAGTTGGGAAATTGTGTTAGATGTAAATATAAACGGAATACAATGATTTGCAAATTCTTTTCAACCCATTTTCAATTGAATGCACTACAAAGACAAGATATTTGATGTTCAAACTCATAAACTTTATTTTTTTTTTGCAAATAATAATTAACTTAAAATTTCATGGCTGCAACACGTGCCAAAGTAGTTGGGAAAGGGCATGTTCACCACTGTGTTACATCACCTTTTCTTTTAACAACACTCAATAAACGATTGGGAACTGAGGAAACTAATTGTTGAAGCTTTGAAAGTGGAATTCTTTCCCATTCTTGTTTTATGTAGAGCTTCAGTCGTTCAACAGTCCGGGGTCTCCGCTGTCGTATTTTACGCTTCATAATGCGCCACACATTTTCGATGGGAGACAGGTCTGGACTGCAGGTGGGCCAGGAAAGTACCCGCACTCTTTTTTTACAAAGGCACGCTGTTGTAACACGTGCTGAATGTGGCTTGGCATTGTCTTGCTGAAATAAGCGGGGGCGTCCATGAAAAAGACGGCGCTTAGATGGCAGCATATGTTGTTCCAAAACCTGTATGTACCTTTCAGCATTAATGGTGTCTTCACAGATGTGTAAGTTACCCATACCGTGGGCACTAATGCACTCCCATACCATCACAGATGCTGGCTTTTGAACTTTGCGTCGATAACAGTCTGGATGGTTCGCTTCCCCTTTGGTCCGGATGACACAATGTCGAATATTTCCAAAAACAATTTGAAATGTGGACTCGTCAGACCACAGAACACTTTTCCACTTTGCATGAGTCCATCTTAGATGATCTCGGGCCCAGGGAAGCCGACTGCGTTTCTGGATGTTGTTGATAAATGGCTTTCGCTTTGCATAGTAGAGCTTTAACTTGCACTTACAGATGTAGCGACCAACTGTATTTAGTGACAGTGGTTTTCTGAAGTGTTCCTGAGCCCATGTGGTGATATCCTTTAGAGATTGAGGTCGGTTTTTGATACAGTGCCGTCTGAGGCATCGAAGGTCACAGTCATTCAATGTTGGTTTCCGGCCATGCCACTTACGTGCAGTGATTTCTCCAGATTCTCTGAACCTTTTGATGATATTATGGATCGTAGATGTTGAAATCCCTAAATTTCTTGCAATTGCTCTTTGAGAAACGTTGTTCTTAAACTGTTTGACTATTTGCTCACGCAGTTGTGGACAAAGTGGTGACCCTCACCCCATCCTTTCTTGTGAAAGACTGAGCAGTTTTTTGGGAAGCTGTTTTTATACCCAATCATTGCACCCACCTGTTCCCAATTTGCCTGTTCACCTGTGGGATGTTCCAAATAAGTGTTTGATGAGCATTCCTCAAGTTTATCAGTATTTATTGCCACCTTTCCCAACTTCTTTGTCACGTGTTGCTGGCATCAAATTCTAAAGTTAATGATTATTTGCAAAATAAAAAATGTTTATCAGTTTGAACATCAAATATGTTGTCTTTGTAGCATATTCAACTGAATATGGGTTGAAAATCATTTGCAAATCATTGTATTCCGTTTATATTTACATCTAACACAATTTCCCAACTCATATGGAAACGGGGTTTGTACATTATCTTATTTAGCCTCATAGTCAGGAAATCTGTTTGCACATTTTTTCTAAGTACTGCAGCTTCCTCCTATAGCCCCAAAACATGAATGTTAGGCTACATAGAGATTCTACTGTATGTATGTGGCTATATGTGATTGACTCAGGGCCACACCTGACTAAATTAAGGCCCAAAGCAGATTTTAATTAGGAGCAATACTTTATTTCCGTGAAACGAGATTTATTCTACAAAACCCAAAACCAGTGAAGTTGGCACACTGGGTAATTTGAAAATAAAAACAGAATACAATGATTTGCAAATCCTTTTCAATTTATATTCAATTGAATAGACTGCAAAGACAAGATATTTAATGTTCGAACTGAGAAACTTGTTTTTTTTTGCGAATAATCATTAACTCAGAATTTAATGGCTGTAGCACATTGCAAAATTTGGCACAGGGACTTTTTTACCACTGTGTTACATGGCCTTTCCTTTTAACAACACTGAGTAAACGTTTGAGAACTGAGGAAACCAATTTTTGAAGCTTTTCAGGTGGAATTATTTCCCATTTTTGCTTGATGTACAGTTTAAGTTGTTCAACAGTCCCGGGGTCTCCGTTGCGGTATTTTAGGCTTCATAATGAGCCACACATTTTCAATGGGAGACAGGTCTGGACTACAGGCAGGCCAGTCTAGTACCCTCACTCTTTTACTATGAAGCCACGTTGATGTAACACGTGGCTTGGCATTGTCTTGCTGAAATAAGCAGGGGCGTCCATGATAACGTTGCTTGGATGGCAACATATGTTGCTCCAAAACCTGTATCTGCCTTTCAGCATTAATGCTGCCTTCACAGATGTGTTGAACCAACCAGTGGCCACATTACTGAACAGCGCACTCTGACTGGTTTGGTCTCATCTCATGGCCAATACTACTGCAATTTTGAAATTTCTTGTCCATTTAGTCATTTTTATAATTAAAATATGCACACAACAAAATTTGAGGGGACCCCCAAAAAATGTGTGATTCAGTAAAGCCACAAACTTTGAAGCACAATATAGTGAGGGGCGGCCCTGGACTGGTGACCAATGCGGCGTGGCTGGGATACGCTCCAGCTCAGCTTAATGAGGTACAGTACAGGCCCAAAGTTTGGACACACTTTGTCATTCACAACACACCTGATGGTCCCAACCCAATTGATAAAGCAATAAATTCCACCAATCAACCCTGATAAGGCACACCTGTGAAGTGAAAACCATTTCAGGTGACTACCTCTTGAAGCTCATCGAGAGAATGCCTAGAGTGTGCAAAGCAGTAATCACAGCAAAGGGTGGCTATTTTGAAGAAACTCGAATATAAAACATGTTTTCAGTTATTTCACCTTTTTTTGTTAAGTACATAACTCCACATGTGTTCATTCATAGTTTTGATGCCTTCAGTGACAATCTACAATGTAAATAGTCATGAAAATAAAGAAAACACATTGAATGAGAAGGTGTGTCCAAACTTTTGGCCTGTACTGTACATTGCACGTAGAGAAATGCTGAAACTGAAGAATAGGTCCATAAGTTATTGAAAACTGTCAATGATGCAGCTTCAGACACATCATTTAAAACAATTGTATGATACCAAATATAAAATCCAATACAAGAGTTATAGAAAAAAAAATCTGCAAATATGAGGATTATAATATTCCATTTTGACTGAAACAGTTGGAATGCAAAAAAAACAAGCAGAGGCGTCACTAGGCCTGTTTTAGGGGGTTTTCACTCCGTCGCTGTTGCTGTTTCTAAGAAAAAGTGGAATATAATTCTAATATATGATATTTTTCAGTCCCTTGTGAGAAATGTATCTTACTCAAACGCGTCAAAAATGGCTGACGGGCGGGGAAGCAGTTTCAGTCAGCGTTAGGAACGGGGCATGGAGACAGTGTGAAGACAGCCTCCCAAAACAACTAGTTTTCCGGAGACAGTCAGAAGGGCGCTTGAAATACATTTTGTAAACCACAAAGTAGTGTTTAAAATATAGATTAAAAATCATAACAAGCCTCAAGAGGTAGTCACCTGAAATGGTTTTCACTTCACAGGTGTGCTTGAAGCTCGTCGAGGGAATGCTAAGAGTGTGCAAGGCAGTAATCAGAGTATTTTGAAGAAACTAGAGTATAAAACATGTTTTCAGATATTTCACCTTTTTTTTGTTAAGTACATAACTCTACATGTGTTCATTCATAGTTTTGATGCCTTCAGTGACAATCCGCAATGTAAGTCAGGGGTGTCAAACGTACGGCCCGCAGGCCTGTTCCGAACAGGTTTTATCCGGCCCTTGGGATGAGTTCGCCAAGTGTAAAAATTAGCCGATATTTTTGAATGAAAGAAACCGTTGTTCTAAATGTGTCCACCAGATGTCGCAATAGCAATTATTTGTATCTTTGTAGATGATGCTACGTACGTAAAAAAATATAAACCACATGATGTTAGTGCACCAGTTGAGGAAAATGAGCAAACTACATAAATAACATACTGTAATTTGATTTTGATATTATTTTTTTTATCTTGATAGAATGAAAATTTACACCAATGAGTTGACTGATGAACATTATCACTTAATTTATTCAGAAAGTACAAATAACGACAAATAAAGATAGAATACTATTAACCGCAACATGTAAGTGTAAAAAATAAAACAACAACTGTCATGTCTGTGATCATGTTTTGTTTAAGTTATGTTCCGTTTGGGTTTTGTACACTTAGTTCTTGCTTTTCACTCCCTTGTTTTGTCACCATAGCAACCATTAGTTTCACCTGTTTCACGTTTTGAGTCACGCACCTGTTTTCACTGATCATGTCACTGCTATTTAAGCCTGTCTGTGTCTGTTGATCGTCCTGGTGACATCATCCATCCATACTACCTCTGCTACCCATAAGATTCCTGTTTACTATAGTTCATGCTTCATGCCATGCCACAGTAAGTGTTTTTGTTTCGTGTTCATAGTTAATTGCCTTTGTGCTAGTCTTTTGGTTTCATTAGTCAAGTTTGTTCTCCGCCATTGTGCGCGCCTTTTGTTTGCTTCCGTTTTTGTAGTTTGTTAGTGTTTTAATAAATATGTACTCACCTCCAAGCCATGCCCGATCCAGCTTTATTTGCATCTCGGGAAAACAAAACCCTCACAGTCCAAGTCATGACAACAACATTATGATTTGTACATTTTCAGCATGTGCTTGTTCTATTTTTAAACCAAGAAAACAATTTGAAGTCGTCTTTATTTTTAAGTTGTCGTGCCGTGATTTTACCAGTCCGGCCCACTTGGGAGTAGATCTTTCTCCATGTGGCCCCCGATCTAAAATGAGTTTGACACCCCTGATGTAAATAGTCATGAAAATAAAGAAAACGCATTGACTGAGAAGGTGTGTCTAAACTTTTGGCCTGTACTGTGTATAAATACAAATGTATTGATTTAGTTTTGTTACCATAATTCCAGATCCAAATAAACTATTACTAAATCTAATTTAGCGTCCAACAACAAGAATATGGACTCCAAACTCATGAAAAATGCACCAGCTGCCTCAAGCTGAACTGCTCAGCCGCTAATGAAAATATTATTCAAACTGACAGTTTATTTAACAGCAAGAGCCCTAATGCTCTCACTTTATTGTGTCAAATATGGAGGATTGTTAACCTTGAACAGTCTCCCCGTCTTCTAATCCTTCAAGCTTATCTCTGCTCAGTGTTTTGACTGTCCGTCCACTTCCACAGAGCTGAGTGCTTTTTGTCGAGCGAACAGGTGGGAAATGAACAATGAGCGAGCAAAGTGAGTGGTTTTAACGTACCTTCTTAAGCCCTCTTTCTTTTAAGGGGAATGAGTAGTCATAGTTTGGCCGATTATAAATGCTTACCTTTACAGAATGTGTCCCTCTGCTTTCTGCTTATCGGTCCAATTCCAGCTCTGCCTCCTGTTGCTCTGTGTTGAATATTAAAGGCCTACTGAAATGCGATTTTCCCATTCAAACGGGGATAGCAGGTCCATTCTATGTGTCATACTTGATCATTTCGCGATATTGCCATATTTTTGCTGAAAGGATTTAGTAGAGAACATCGATGATAAAGTTCGCAGCTTTTGGTCGCTGATAAAAAAAGCCTTGCCTCTACCGGAAGTAGCAGACGATATGCGCGTGATGTCACAGGTTGTGGAGCTCCTCACATTGTTTACAATCATGGCCACCAGCAGCGAGAGCGATTCAGACAGAGAAAGCGACGATTTCCCTATTAATTTGAGCGAGGATGAAAGATTTGAGGAAAGTGAGGGTGAAGGACTAGAGGGCAGTATAGGAGCGATTCAGATAGGGAAGATGCTGTGAGAGGCGGGTGGGACCTGATATTCAGCTGGGAATGACTAAAACAGTAAATAAACACAAGACATATATATACTCTATTAGCCACAACACAACCAGGCTTATATTTAATATGCCACAAATTAATCCCGCATAACAAACACCTCCCCCCTCCCGTCCATATTACCCGCCAATTCAACTCAAACACCTGCACAACACACTCTATCCCACAGCCCAAAGTACTGTTCACCTCCCTAAAGTTCATACAGCACATATATTTCCCCAAATTCCCCAAAGTTACGTACGTGACATGCACATAGCGGCACGCACGTACGGGCAAGCGATCAAATGTTTGGAAGCCGCAGCTGCATGCGCACTCACGGTACCGCGTCTGCATATCCAACTCAAAGTCCTCCTGGTAAGAGTCTCTGTTGTCCCAGTTCTCCACAGGCCAATGGTAAAGCTTGACTGTTATCTTCCGGGAATGTAAACAATGAAACACCGGCTGTGTTATCCGGCACAACAGTCAGGGGGTGTATTCTACGGCGGGGGTGCGTTATCCGGCACAACACCTGCCGCAATACACCGCTTCCCACCTACAGCTTTCTTCTTTGCTGTCTCCATTGTTCATTGAACAAATTGCAAAAGATTCACCAACACTGATGTCCAGAATACTGTGGAATTTTGCGATGAAAACAGAGACTTAATAGCTGGCCACCTCGCTGTCCCAAAATGTCCTCTACAATCCGTGACGTCACGCACAGGCGTCATCATACCGAGACGTTTTCAGCAGGATATCTCGCGCAAAATTTAAAATTGCACTTTAGTAAGCTAACCCGGCCGTATTGGCATGTGTTGCAATGTTAAGATTTCATCATTGATATATAAACTATCAGACTGCGTGGTCGGTGGTAGTGGGTTTCAGTAGGCCTTTAACAAAGATAGTAGTGCGATGTTAATGTCTAATTTATGTCTTAGCTTTTAAATCAAGTTCGGATATAAACTTGTATACAAACTCTTTCATTGCTCATACAAAAAAATATTCTTTGTAATTCCCATCTATGCCTCAACGTGTTCCTTTCATTTTAACTGAAGTGACCACACCAACTTAGGGATTTAATTCATGATAAATCGCGGTAAAACTCAGTTAGTCTCACCGTTTGAAAGTAAAACCGTGGTTGATAACTGCTCGTCGATAAACTCACCAACCGTGATATTGCTCATTTACTAAAAAATGGAAGCTAGGAAGCGAGCTCAAATGCTAACTCGAGAGATATGAACAGCTTTGCCTGTTAGAAATTGACAGAGTAAATGAAACCAAATTTCTAGGTATAAAGATTGATGATAAATTGAACTGGAAATCTCATGTAAAAAATATACAACATAAAGTAGCAAGAAACACAATCAATAATGAATAAAGCAAAACATGTTCTAGACCAAAAAACACTCCATATTTTCTACTGCTCACTAGTGTTACCATATCTGAGTTATTGTGCAGAAATATGGGGAAATAACTACAAAAGTACACTTCATTCATTAACGGTGTTACAAAAATGATCAGTCAGAATAATACATAATGTTGGCTATAAAGAACATACAAACCCTTTATTTATTTAATCAAAAATACTGAAATTCCATGACATAGTGAATTTGCAAACATCTAAAATTATGCACAAAGCAAACTATAATCTTCTACCCAAGAATGTTCAACAATTCTTCTCAACAAAAGAGGAGAAATATAATCTTAGAGAAAAATGTGATTTAAAACATTTGTACGCACGTACACCACTTAAGACCTTCAGTATATCAGTATGTGGAATTAAATTATGGAATAGATTAAGTAAATAAACAAAATACTAATTAGACTTAGACTTAGACTTAGACTTCCTTTTATTGTCAACGAAATTCCGTTGCATTAGCTCATGGTAGTGCAGGATAAAAAAGCAATAAGGTGCAGATATAAATAAATAGATTACTGTACAGATAAATATATTGCACTGTTGCATATGCATCCACGTTTATGGATATATCATCCACTCCAAGAAACTCTTCAAACTTAAAGTGTTTACAAAGTACAAAGAAGAAGAACCATGATGAACATTCTGAATTTATTTCATCCATCCATTCATTCATTTTCAAGATAATTTTACTCATCTCACCATATGAAATATAACTTACTTCACTAATTATCATGTATTTGTTTATTTATTTTTATTGTTATTAGTTATGGAGTATATTGTGAAGAAAAATTGAGAACAGGAAGTGAACAAAAGTTTTAGCAAGACCTATGTAAAGGAAAAGGGGTAGGATTAAATAAACTCTGCCTCTTCCTACTCCTTTTCGAACATTTTGAATAGAGAAACTGGAAATTGTGATGTATCATGTTGTATGTTTGCATGTTCCAAATAAACACAAACTCAAACTCAAACTCAAACTCAAACAAACAGCGTACCACGATATAAACGTTTAAACACAACTTTAAACACTCAAACAACAAGAATATGACTCTAAATTAGTGTTGTCCTGATATTTCGATACTTTTCGGTACTTTTCGATACTTTTCTAAATAAAGGGGCCCACAACATTTTTTATTATTGGCTTTATTTTAACAAAAAATGTTAGGGTTCATTAAACATATGTTTCTTTTTGCAATTGTGTCCTTAAATAAATTAGTGAACAAATTGTCTTTTAGGAGTAAGTAAACAAACAAAGGCTCCTAATTTAGCTGCTGAAATATGCAGTAACATATTGTGTCATTTATCATTCTATTATTTTGTCAAAATTATTAAGGATAAGTGGTAGAAAATGAATTATGACTCTACTTGTTCATTTACTGTTAATATCTGCTTACTTTCTCTTTTAACATGTTTTATCTACACTTCTGTTAAAATGTATTAATCACTTATTCTTCTGTTGTTTGATACTTTACATTAGTTTTGGATGATACCACAAATTTGGGTATCAATCCGATACCAAGCTGTTACAAGATCATACATTGGTCATATTCAAAGTTCTCATGTGTCCGGGGACTTATTTCCTGAGTTTATAAACATAACACAAATTAAAAAAAAACGAAAGAGGATGTTCTGATTCCAAAAAATATCCATGTAATCATAGTAGTACCGACTAGATACGCTCCTGTACTTGGTATCATTACAGTGGATGTTAGGTGTAGATCCACCAATGGCGTTTGTTTACATTTTGACGCCGATGAGCTACGGTGTGTAGTGAAGCATATTTAGCTATTCCTCGTCCTGCATGGATGATACTTGTTAGAAACTTACTTGATTTGTTACCATGGAGGCGAGGATTAGTGATTTATTAAAAGCTAAAACACGATTGCGGATGGACGTTAGCTGCTAGCTCGCAAGCCATGTCTTAAAGCACCTCTTCCTGAGGGCGTTTCAGTGTTATAGCCTCACCTTTATCGTTAGTTTTTAAGCCACAATGCGTCCATTCTCCCTTGTCTGTCTACACACTGTGTTTGCTTGTAAGTACTCCGTGATTATACGTTGCCGAACATGCTCCTCTGCTCATAAAACCAGCAATGACATGACGTGACGACAACAGGGGGGGTGAAGGGGGTGGACCAGTACTTTTTAGAGGCGGTATAGTACCGAATATGATTCATTAGTATCGCGGTACTATACTAATACCAGTATACCGTACAATCCTACTCTAAATATATTGCGTTTATATCTTTTTTTTTTTTTTAATTAAACATTTTTAGTATATGTGTATGAGTACTTTTAAAAAAACATTCAACAATACCGTGATAATAATAATCATATTAATGATAATAATAATATTACCTATGATAATATCGGTTACAATAACTGTGCTACGAATGCCTAAACTAACTATATTGCAATATTTTTCTGTGTTCATATCCAGTGGTACCTCAATTTACGAGCTTGCTTCATGTTTGTTACTGCTCGCTAGTGTTACCATATCTGACTTATTGTGTAGAAATATAGGAAATAACACTAAAAATACACTTCATTCACTTACCTTGTTAACCAAAGATCAGTTAGAATAATACGTAATGTTGGATATAGAGAACAATAAAATTCGTTATTTATTGAATCAAAAATATTGAAATTCAATGATTTGGTGCATTTCCAAACAGCTAAAATTATGCACAAAGCAAACTATAACCTGCTACCCAAGAACGTGCAACAGTTCTTCTCAACACAAGAGGAGAAATATAACCTTGGAGGAAAACCTCATTCAAAACAATTGTATGCACGTAGAACACTTAAAACCTTTAGTAAATCAGTATGTGGAACTAAGTTATGGAATGGATTAAGTAAGGGAATAAAACAAAGTACTATTATGATTCAGTAAAAAAAAAAAAACTGTTCACAAAATACAAAGAAGAAGAGTCTTGATATACATCTTGAACATTATTAAAAAAAGAGATAGTCTTAGTCATCTCATAATGCTACGGTGATCGCTACTTGTTTAAAAAGTAGCCAAGCTACTGCCAAGCTGGAAAATGTTGTTAAGCTTCGCTAACGTAGCTTCGATTTTTAAGTTCAATCAATCAATCAATCAATGTTTATTTATATAGCCCTAAATCACAAGTGTCTCAAAGGGCTGCACAAGCCACAACGACATCCTCGGTATAGCCCACATAAGGGCAAGGAAAAACTCACCCCAGTGGGACGTCGATGTGAATGACTATGAGAAACCTTGGAGAGGACCGCATATGTGGGTAACCCCCCCCCTCTAGGGAGACCGAATGCAATGGATGTCGAGTGGGTCTAACATAATATTGTGAGAGTCCAGTCCATAGTGGATCCAGCATAACAGTAAGAGTCCAGTCCACAGTGGGGTCAGCAGGAAACCATCCCGAGCGGAGACGGGTCAGCAGCGCAGAGATGTTCCCAACCAATATACAGGCGAGCGGTCCACCCCGGGTCCCGACCCCGGACAGCCAGCACCCCATCCATGGCCACCGGATCTGTGTGTCTTCCCCTCCACAAGGGATAGGGGGCAGCAGAGGAGAAAAGAAAAGAAACGGCAGATCAACTGGTCTAAAAAAAGGGGGGCTATTGAAAGGCTAGAGTATACAAATGAGTTTTAAGATGGGACTTAAATGTTTCTACTGAGGTAGCATCTCTAATTGTTACCGGGAGGGCATTCCATAGTGCTGGAGCCCGAATAGAAAACGCTCTACAGCCCGCAGACTTTTTTTGGGCTCTGGGAATCACTAATAAGCCGGAGTTCTTTGAACGCAGATTTCTTGCCGGGACATATGGTACAATACAATCGGTAAGATAGGCTGGAGCTAGACCGTGTAGTATTTTATACGTAAGTAGTAAAACCTTAAAGTCGCATCTTAAGTGCACAGGAAGCCAGTGCAGGTGAGCCAGTATAGGCGTAATATGATCAAACTTTCTTGTTCTTGTCAAAAGTCTAGCAGCCGCATTTTGTACCAACTGTAATTTTTTAATGCTAGACATAGGGAGACCCGAAAATAATACGTTACAGTAATCGAGACGAGACGTAACGAACGCATGATAACGATCATGCATGGTAACGATCATGCATGGTAACGATCGCAAAGTTAATTATTTTTCATGAAAAACTGTAGTTTTTACCACTGCAGCCGTAAACCTTCTTGTGTGTTGTTGTTGTGGGTCATAGACAGATAGATAGTACTTTATTGATTCCTTCAGGAGAGTTCCCTCATTGCAGTGGGTGGGAGAGGGTACGTGCGCCTTGGAAGTAGAAAGGAGAGGGGTTTAGTCGGCCATAAGAGGGAGTGGGAAGCAGGGGAGAATCAAGGAACACAACAAATAAGCGGCGTTTGGTCATTTTAACGTGAAACAAATTATATCGATATTAAGATATTTTCTTAATTCATATCTTGTTTAAGAATATATTGATATACACTATACTGCCAAAAGTATTTGGCCACCAACCTTGACTCACATATGAACTTGAAGTGCCATCCAGTTCCTAACCCATAGGGTTCAATATGATGTTGGTCCACCTTTTGCAGCTATTACAGCTTCAATTCTTCTGGGAAGGCTGTCCACAAGGTTGCGGAGTGTGTTTATAGGAATTTTCCACCATTCCAAAAGCGCATTGGTGAAGTCACACACTGATGTTGGTCGAGAAAGACTTGTACCATGAATTGATTTACGTGGACCCCGACTTGAACAAGTTGAAAAACTTATTCGGGTGTTACCACTTAGTGGTCAATTGTACGGAATATGTACTGTACTGTGCAATCTACTAATAAAAGTTTCAATCAATCAATAAAAAAAACTTGCTCTCACTCTCCGTTCTAATTAATTCCAAAGGTGTTCTATCGGGTTCAGGTCAGGACTCTGTGCAGGCCAGTCAAGTTTATCCACCCCAGACTCTGTCATCCATGTCTTTATGGACCTTGCTTTGTGCACTGGTGCACAGTCATGTTGGAAGAGGAAGGGGCCCGCTCCAAACTGTTCCCACAAGGTTGGGAGCAGGGAATTGTCCAAAATGTTTTGGTATCCTGGAGCATTCAAAGTTCCTTCACTGGAACTAAGGGGCCAAGCCCAACTCCTGAAAAACAACCCCACACCATAATTCCAACTCCACCAAATTTCACACTCGGCACAATGCAGTCCGAAATGTACCGTTCTCCTGGCAACCTCCAAACCCAGACTCGTCCATCAGATTGCCAGATGGAAAAGTGTGATTCATCACTCCAGAGAAGAAGTCTCCACTACTCTAGAGTCCAGTGGCGGCGTGCTTTACACCACCGCATCCGACACGTTGCATTGGACTTGGTGATGTATGGCTTCAGTGTCAGCTGCTCGGCCATGGAAACCCATGCCATGAAGCTCTCTGCATACTGTACGTGCTCTGTAGTAACTGACTGTACAAAAAATCGGTGATCTCTTTGCACTATGCGCTTCAGCATTCGCTTACCCCTCTCTGTCAGTTTACGTGGCCTACCACTTGGTGGCTGAGTTGCTGTTGTTCCCAAACTCTTCCATGTTCTTATAATAAAGCCGACAGTTGACTTTGGAATATTCAGGAGCGAGGACATTTCACGACTGGATTTGTTGCACAGGTGGCATCCTATGACAGTTCCACGCTGGAATCACAAAGAGCGGCCCATTCTTTCACAAATGTTTGTAGAAACCGTCTCCATGCCTAAGTGCTTGATTTTATACACCTGTGGCCGGGCCAAGTAATTAGGACACCTGATTCTAATCATTTGGATGGGGCCAAATACTTTTGGCAATATAGTGTATATTACAAACTCGGTACATCGCCCAGCCCTAGTATCATGTTATCTCTGTAAATATACTGTATCAAGGCAAATACACGACACGTATAGGTAGAGATACGTATAGACTTGGACAAAAAACTAAGTTGTTCCTCGACATGTTCAGAGCCTGGTAAAAAATGTAGTGGGACACATGTTTTATTCATGTTCAGTTGTCGAGGTGTCGGGAGTTTTGTCGAGCTTCTCGTTGTTTTGTCGAACTTGTCCCTGTACGAGGTTCTGTCTCTATCTCTTTGGTGAGACATGGCAACGACAAGGCAGCATGAGGGACAAAAGGGACATAAAAGAGCGTAACTCCACATATCATTAAACAAACACGGGCAGCGAGGAAGGCAGGGCGAAATGGATGTTGTCGGACTGGCAGCAGGAAACAAGGATGGACGTGACAAAGGAGATGGGGAGTGAGACAGAGGAGGAGACATACCTGTGAGTAGAGCAGAAAGGTGCACAGTCCATCGTCTTCAAGACGGCCAGACAGTCTGGGGACTTAGTTTATTTTTATCCTGGTTTAAGGGGAGTCTGGACCAGATTTAGCAGGCTTGTAGTGTCTTTCCAAAGGGGTTCTAGGACAACCAGCATCTATGCATGCTGATACATTCCTTGGGCGCTAAACTATTCTGGAATTTTACCTGGAACTAGGGTTGTATGGTATACCGGTATTAATATAGTGCCGCGATACTAATGAATCATTTTCAGTACTATACCGCCTCTGAAAAGTACCGGTCTTTGAATATGACCAATGTATGATCCTGTAACTACTTGGGATCGGATTGATACCCAAATTCGTGGTATCATCCAAAACTAATGTAAAGTATCAAAAAACAGAAGAATAAGTGATTATTACATTTTAACAGAAATGTAGATAGAACATGTTAAGAGAGAAAGTAAGCAGATATTAACAGTACTTGAACAAGTAGATTAAAAATCTATTTTGTACTACTTGTCCTTAATAATGTTGACAAAATAATAGAATAGAAAATGACACAATATGTTACTGCATATGTCAGCATCTAAATTAGGAGCCTTTGTTTGCTTACTTACTAATAAAAGACAAGTTGTCTTGTATGTTCACTATTTTATTTAAGGACAAAATTGCAATAAGAAACATATGTTTAATGTACCGCAAGATTTTTTGTTAAATTAAAGCCAATAATGCACTTTTTTGTGGTCCCCTTTATTTAGAAAAGTACCGAAAAGTGTCGAAATAATTTTGGACACACAAGCTAGCAAGCTACGGAGTTTGCCGCAAATGTATTTCTTGTAAAGGGTTTTAAAAACGGGTATGGAAGCTGGACAAATAAGATGCCAAAAACCACTTTCATGTAGAATTGGACAGAAAAAAGGACTTTTTTTTCTCCTCCATTTGAAAATGTGGAAGTTATCATCACTACTGTCTGATTCCAAACAATGCAAGTCATCAGAATCAGGTAATGCACCAACTTATATTCTTGTCTTGATGAAAGAAAGGAATATATATGTGTTAAACATGCTTGTATTATCATTAAACACCTTTAACTTGTTAATAAAAACATCTATTTCATAAATAGATAAATATAAATTATGCCCGAAAGCAGGTGAGATAGGCTAGAGCACCACCCCGTGACCCCAAAAGGGACAAGCGGTAGAAAATGGATGGATATATATGAATGAGGTAGATCCCCTCGACTTGGTCAATTTAAAGTAGCTTGCCTGCAGAAAAAGTGTGGGCACCCTTGATTTAGATGATTAGTTTAGCTCTGCAACATGTTCCCCTCTTAAAATATGTGATCATACTTTGATCTTATTGGAATAGACACGGTCAGCAACAATACTCAGACAGACGGTGGTGTTTGAGTAATGGTCTTTTCTAGCAAGTAACATAACACCTTTACACCCCCAGACTGAAACATTGATCCGAAGCCGGATGGTTCTAGTTTCTCATGGTGATTATTTCAAATTCTCATGAATCAGCAGAACTTGGCCTGATAAACGTTTTTACAACCGTTTATTGCTGAAATCCATTGAGAATGTAAAAAATGTAGCCTCAATTTCCTGTTCTTAAGCGACACATCTGCGCATCTGCTTTCCCCACATCTGCGGTCCCCTCCAAGGTTTCTCATTGTCATCCCATTAGGTTGAGTTTTTTCTTGCCCTGATGTGGGATCTGAGCCGAGGATGTTGTTGTGGCTTGTGCAGCCCTTTGAGACACTCGTGATTTAGGGCTATATAAGTAAACTTTGATTGATTGATGATTAAATTGACTTCACTGCAGTAGGAGATATCGAACACTTTTTTCCCCCTCCAGGACCTATCAACCTTGTTTTCCCCTTTTTCCACTGAACTTTAGACATTGTCTGGACTATAAAAACATTGGACAGAACGAGTCATACCAAAGACTATAAAAATGGGACCCATTACCTCCCTGCTTTGCACTCAGCATCAAGGGTTGGAATTGGGGGTTAAATCACCAAAAATGATTCCCGGGCGCGGCCACCGCTGCTGCTCACTGCTCCCCTTCCCTCCCAGGGGGTGAGGGTGATGGGTCAAATGCAGAGGATAATCTCACCACACCTAGTGTGTGTGTGACAATCATTGGGAAAAAAAAAAAATTGTTGTTGTCAATGTAGTCTTAAATTTGTTTATTGTTCATAATTTAATGTTGTTCATTACACAAATATTTACATACATTAACTTGTAAAATTCTAATCATCTGTCTTCTTCTAATGAGTTCATTACAATCTTTGCAAGCTGGGTAACGTTTGCTGTGGTCTGGAACAACATGGCACACAAACAACTATCAGAAATGCAGCCAATATTCCACACAGATAATATGTCATGAGACATCCATCCATCCATCCATTTTCTACCGCTTATTCTCTTTGGGGTCGCGGGGGGCGCTGGAGCCTATCTCAGCTACAATCGGGCAGAAGGCGAGGTACACCCTGGACAAGTCGCCACCTCATCGCAGGGCCAACACTGTCATGAGACATGCAAATATAAATTAAATACACAGAGGACATAAGTAAAGGAAATTGAATGAGCTGGGATATACCTACAAACGAGGCATAATGATGCAACATATACATACAGCTACCCTAAATAGCATGTTAGCATCGATTAGCTTGCAATCATGCACTGACCAAATATGCTTGATTAGCACTCCAGCAAATCAATAAAATCAACAAAGCTCACCTTTGCGAATTCATGCCCAGCATAAAACGTTTGGTGGACAAAATGTGACAAAAAATAGTGGCATACAAAAAAGTATTTCTGTGGCAGCATCAGAGAAAGTTGTACATGTAAACAAACTACGACGAGTTCAAGGATCGCTGAAATTAGTAGGACAAAACGGTGCTTGCCAAATAATCTCATCAGTGAAATATGTTGCATAAAAACAGTGAGATTTATAAAAATTAGAAAGGTTTGTGTCATGTTTGTCCTCCTACAGAAAATATATCACAACAAAAAATATATTTTTTTCTTCATCTTTTTCCATGTTCACACATCTCTGAAAGAGGTCCATGGAGCCACCAGGGTGGCGCTAATGAGCCGCGGGTTCCTAACCCCCGGCCTACCCTGTTCAGGGTCAAGGGTGGGCTGGAGCGTTGCCTTCGTTGAGAGGTTGAGTAGTCCCTGACTGGTCAACAGTTAATAACAGGAACATATAGACTCACATTTACACCAACGGACATTTTAGAGTCTTCAATTAGAGTAACATACTCTACATGTTTTTAGACATCAGAAAAAAACGAGAGTCAACCCATTCACTAAACCACATGCTCTACCATGTTGGTCGCAACACAACAGTAATATGAAACAACGAGAAAATAATGAACTGGGACTGTATTGATATGTGAATTTCTGTCTCTATACTCTGTGATTGACTGACGACCAGCCTCAGGTTTACGCAGCCTATCACGTAAAGTCAGCTGGTTTTCGGCTCCAGCTCTCCACAACCCCGACTGACCATGATAAGCCGTAAAAATCAATAGATGAAGTCAGAGTGTTTAGCAGCTGTAGCTTGAGCTGACTTCAATGAGTTTGCAGAAAACTATACGTCTACGACAGCAGTTTACTACATTTGGTACTTTTTATATTGCTCATAAATGCAGAGTGTCTCATATTAAAGAAGTAGACTAATTAGCCCATCCTTGTCTTTTATGTGCAGGTTGGCTCTGTATGTGTACGAGTACCTGCTGCATGTAGGAGCACAGAAGTCAGCACAGACCTTCCTCTCAGAGGTAAGTCACCTCTCGGGTTGCCAACTCCCTGGGAAAAAAAATAAGGGACACCTGGCAGCATTTTTTAAGCCTTTTTTATATGTGTGAATTGACTTTTTATAAGGTTGAATAGAGGCAACTGGACTCTTCTTGTTTGTTGAAGATGTTTCAAAGTTGCATCCATTCGACCTTTGTGGATTATATGATCACTGACAATCTACGAACACACATTTTATACTATTTCACCTCAAGCAGAATTGAATTAGAATTGAATGCATGGCAAATATTTTTTTTTAAATATTCCTTGTGTGTGTGTGTGTGTAAAATCACAGCATCAACAGCATGAAATATGTTGTATCTTAAATATACAAATGAACATAATTCTATAACAGAAGTCTTACTTTAAAGCAGTATAAATTCAGTGGGCAGCTTTATGATGGAGCAGGTCTTCAACTTTCATCAGTGTGAAAACAGAAATATAATGTTTAATTTTAAAGGGGAACTGCACTTTTTTGGGGGAATTTTGCCGATTGTTCACACTCCTTATGAGAGACAAGATAACAAAAGGTTTTTTATTTTTCTGCATTTCTAACATGGAAAAATGGGCTCGTTTTAGGTGGCTCGCAATGCAGCTAATGGGAGCAATCCATTTTTACCTGTAAATCACTTTAAAAATGCATCCAAAAACCGCCAACAATACTTTCAGTAACCTGTGTATTAACCATGCTGTAGCGACATTGTTGTTATAAGAGCGAACTCAAGGGAATTATTTTTCTAGCGTAGTAACACATCGCCGTAAAAGCTAACCACGGTGAGAGTAAGCTTGCTTCTGTGTCAGCACCCGAATAGCGTCGAAGTGTGCAATTCACAACATAATGCGATAGGACACCAATCTGTACTGACTGAACAATCATTTTACAGTATCTGTAATGTATTAGCCCACATTTCATGCTTTGTTTGTACACAGCTGGCTTGACAGCATTTGTACTGTAACACGCATGTATGGCCGGAGACGTTTCCAGTTTATTTTGGGTAAGCACTCAATTTATGTCGGCATAGCTTGGCTCCAAACTCCACATGAGCTATATGAGTCACGCCGACCTCACTTTCCCAGCTTCCGTCTGCTCTAATGTTCCAGCTTTTCTCTGTACTCGCTTCTAGAACCAAAAGTTCATCCTCTGTATATTCAGCTTCAAAAAGATAATGTTGTGAATCCTCATTTGTTCAAAAATAGTTGTCTTCAATGTTTGTTACCGAGTCTGCCATGATTAAAAAACACAAGTGAATGTTTTCGGAAGTAGGAACACACAGTTGTTGCCAGAAGTTGCGAGTGCGCTGCTATGGAAATGAGCTGAAAAAATGAGTTCCGGCAATGATTAATGGCTATGAAGGCTACAACAGTGACTCCTGTTAGCCGTATCTTCCAAGCGTTTTTTGTCATCCGTTTATTATTTCCCCCACCCTTTGGTAAGTTACTGTATTACCAGATACATGTAGTGTCAATATCATAAAGTGTAGTGTCACTCTCATTAAGTGCAATGTCCCTATCAAAAAGTCTAGTGTCCGTGTCATAAAGTGTAATGTCGCTATCATAAAGTATAGTGTTCCTATCATGAAGTCCTGTGTCACTATTGTAAGGTTTAATGTCCCTATTATAAAGTGTAGTGTTGCTATCATAAAGTGTTGTGTCACTGTCATAAAATGCAATGTCACTATCATTAAGTTGTAGTGTCCCTATTATAAAGTGTAGTGTCTATATCACAAAGTTGTAGTGTCCCTATTATAAAGTGTAGTGTCACTCTCATAATGTGTAATGTCACGACCATAAAGTGTATGTCACGATAATAAAGTGTAGTGTCACTCTTATTAAGTGCAATGTCCCTATCAAAAAGTGTAGTGTGCCTGTCATAAAGTGAAGTGTCGCTGTCATAAAGTGTAGTGTCCATACCATGAAGTGTTGTGTCACTATCAATATCTTTGGTGACTCCATTATAAAGTGTAGTGTCTCTATCATAAAGTGTAGTGTCGCTATCAGAAAGTGCAGTGTCCCTATTATAAAGTGTAGTGTTGCTATCATAATGTGTAGTGTCCTTATTATAAAGTGCAGTGTCCCTATTATAAAGTGTAGTGTTGCTATCTGAATGTGTAGTGCACCTATTATAAAGTGTAGTGTCACTATCATAAAGTTGTAATGTCCCTATTATAAACTGTAGTGTCTCTATTATCAAGTGCCATGTCACTATCATAAAGTGTAGTGTCTCTATTATCAAGTGCAATGTCACTATCATAAAGTGTAGTGTTGCTATCAGAATGTGTAGCGTCCCTATTACAAAGTGAAATGTCACTATCATAAAGTGTAATTTCACTATTATAAAGTGCAATGTCTCTATCATTAAGTGTAATGTTGCGATCAGAATGTGTAGTGCGCCTATTATAAAGTGTAGTGTCACTATCATAAAGTTGTAGTGTCACTATTATAAAGTTTAATGTCACTATTATAAAGTGTAGTGTGTAACGACCGGGGCGCATTGTGATGCGGGGTTCGTTCTCTCAGGAATGCAGACGGGCGTCAGACACAGCGTGTAGGTAAGAAAGTATTTATTTAATAAATAAATTATACTGGAACAAAGAAAAGGGTGCTCATAGCACAAAAGGTAAAACTAAGAAAGACTAGCGTGGGAGCTAGCAAGTAACCGAACCTAGCGTGGAAGCTACCAGGTACAGATCCAGAACAAAAGTCGTCAACTGTTGCATGAAAACAAACTACGAGGCAAGAACGAATGACAGGGAGGACAGGCTTAAATAATAATGTCAGTGATGACAAACAGGTGCGTGTCGGGAACAAACGCGGCAGGTGAAAATAATAAGTAGCCATGGCAACAAACTCAGGTGTACAAAACAGGTACTCAAGGAGTCCAAAACTAACCAAAAACACAAGTATCTTGAAAACGTAAACAAAAAATATGATCCGGGCAGCGGATCATAACATAGTGTCTCTATTATCAAGTGCAATGTCACTATCATAAAGTGTAGTGTCACTATCAGAATGTGTAGTGTCCTTATTATAAAGTGCAGTGTCCCTATTATAAAGTGTAGTGTCACTATCATAAAGTTGTAGTATCTCTATTATAAAGTGTAATGTCTTTATTATCAAGTGCAATGTCACTATCATAAAGTGTAGTGTCTCTATCATAGAGTGTAGTGTCGCGATCAGAATGTGTAGTGCTCCTATTATAAAGTGTAGTGTCACTATCATAAAGTTGTAGTGTCCCTATTATAAAGTGTAGTGTCTCTATTATCAAGTGCAATGTCACTATCATAAAGTGTAGTATCACTATTATAAAGTGTAATGTCACTATTATAAAGTGTAGTGTCTCTATTATCAAGTGCAATGTCACTATCATAAAGTGTAGTGTCGCTATCAGAATGTGTAGTGTCTCTATTTTAAAGTGTAGTGTCACTATTATAAAGTGTAGTGTCTCTATTATCAAGTGCAATGTCCCTATCAGAATGTGTAATGGCACTATTATAAAGTGTAGTGTCTCTATTATCAAGTGCAATGTCACTATCGTAAAGTGTAATGTCACTATCATAAAGTATAGCGTCTCTATTATCAAGTGCAATGTCACTATCAGAATGTGTAATGTCACTATTATAAAGTGTAGTGTCTCTATTATCAAGTGCAATGTCACTATCATGAAGTGTAATGTCACTATTATAAAGCGTAGTGTCTCTATTATCAAGTGCAATGTCACTATCATAAAGTGTAGTGTCGCTATCAGGTTGTGTAGTGTCGCTATTATAAAGTGTAATGTCACTATTATAAAGTGTAGTGTCTCTATTATCAAGTGCAATGTCACTATCATAAGGTGTAATTTCATTAGTATAAAGTGTAGTGTCTCTATTATCAAGTGCAATGTCACTATCATAAAGTGTAGTGTCACTATCAGAATGTGTAGTGTCGCTATTATAAAGTGTAGTGTCACTATTATCAAGTACAATGTCACTATCAGAATGTGTAATGTCACTATTATAAAGTGTAGTGTCTCTATTATCAAGTGCAATGTCACTATCATAAAGTGTAGTGTCACTATCAGGATGTGTAGTGTCTCTATTTTAAAGTGTAGTGTCACTATTATAAAGTGTAGTGTCTCTATTATCAAGTGCACTGTCCCTATCAGAATGTGTAATGTCACCATTATAAAGTGTAGTGTCTCTATTATCAAGTGCAATGTCACTATCATAAAGTGTAATGTCACTATTATAAAGTGTAGTGTCTCTATTATCAAGTGCAATGTCACTATCATAAAGTATAGTGTCTCTACTATCAAGTGCAATGTCACTATCAGAATGTGTAGTGTCACTATTATAAAGTGTAGTGTCTCTATTATCAAGTGCAATGTCACTATTATAAAGTGTAATTTCACTATTATAAAGTGTAGTGTCTCTGTTATCAAGTGCAATGTCACTATCATAAAGTGTAATTTCACTATTATAAAATGTAGTGTCGCGATCAGAATGTGTAGTGCTCCTATTATAAAGTGTAGTGTCACTATCATAAAGTTGTAGTGTCCCTATTATAAAGTGTAGTGTCTCTATTATCAAGTGCAATGTCACTATCATAAAGTGTAGTGTCACTATTATAAAGTGTAATGTCACTATTATAAAGTGTAGTGTCTCTATTATCAAGTGCAATGTCACTATCATCAAGTGTAGTGTCGCTATCAGCATGTGGTGTGTCCCTATTATAAAGTGCAGTGTCGCTATTATAAAGTGTAGTGTCTCTACTATCAAGTGCAATGTCACTATCAGAATGTGCAATGTCACTATCATAAAGTGTAGTGTCGCTATCAGAATGTGTTGTGTCTCTAATATAAAGTGTAGTGTCACTATTATAAAGTGTAGTGTCTCTATTATCAAGTGCAATGTCATTATCATGAAGTGTAGTGTTGCTATCAGAATGTGTTGTGTCCCTATTATAAAGTGTAGTGTCACTATTATAAAGTGTAATGTCACTATCAAGGATACCTTAATCTCACCCTATCAGGAGGCCCTCATTTCGGAATGCAATGATTGGTGTTCATAGCTGTCAATCACAAAGAGCACAGCTTCGTCTAGTGATCTCTCTCTCTCTCTCTCTCTCTCTCTCTCTCTCTCTCTCTCTCTCTCTCTCTCTCTCTCTCTCTCTCTCTCTCTCTCTCTGTGTTGTTTTTTCCCACTGCTCAGAGTGCGTACTACCATTGAGCTAAAACACAGGCAGCACTTTACTTGAAGTTGATTGGCTACTATTACACTTGCGAAAGAGCTGTATTCATGAACGTTAATGTATATATATTTTTCTTTTCAAACTGTGTTTTCGGGCGGGTGAGCCTCCAAAACCCCCTCACCCCCAGTGCCCCCACTTGGGTTATTGCGGCCCTGGTCTCCATCATAGAGCTGTGTTTCTCTTCAACCACTTAGATGCACAACTAGTGTTTGAGGGCGAGACATTTTTACTGTAATGACAACAACAGAGCAGAGTTGCTAAATGACACTTCTAAATAAAGTAAGTTAGCACATCTCTGGCGGGTGTGACAGCAACATATGTCGCTACCCGGATTGCTCCTTTTTTCTTGAGGAGAAAAAAATGCCACTCTGCAAAATACTCAAAAATGACAGAAAAGTCAAACTATTATATTTCAGACTTTCGTTTATTCTCACGGTCACAAAAATAAAGGGACAAAGTGCGTCCCTTGACAACGCAATACGGAACGTGTACTCTAAACGTGGGACGATTCGGTTTTTCAAGGGACTAGGGTTGTCCCGATACCAATATTTTGGTACCGGTACCAAAATGTATTTCGATACTTTCGATACTTTTCTAAATAAAGGGGACCATAAAAAAAATTGCATTATTGGCTTTATTTTAACAAAAAATCTTAGGGTACAGTAAACATATGTTTCTTATTGCAATCGAAGAACAATTTTGTCCTTAAATAAACAACAACTTGTCTTTTAGTAGTAAGTAGGCAAACAAAGGCTCCTAATTAGTCTGCTGACATATGCAGTAACATATTGTGTCTTTTATCATTCTATTATTTTGTCAAAATTATAAAGGACAAGCTGTAAAAATGTATTATTAATCCACTTGTTCATTTACTTTTAATATATGCTTATTTTCTCTTTCAACATGTTCTATCTACACTTCTGTTAAAATGTAATAATCACTTATTCTTCTGTTGTTTGATACTTTACATTAGTTTTGGATGATCCCACAAATGTAGGTATCGATCCGATACCAAGTAGTTACTGGATCATACATTGGTCATATTCAAAGTCCTCATGTGTCCAGGGACATATTTTCATTTTAAATAAAAACGATTTTGTGATGATAAAAAATATTGATGTAATCAGAATAGTATCGACTAGATACACTCTTGTACTTGGTATCATTACAGTGGATGTCAGGTGTAAATCCACCCATGGCATTTGTTTACATTCAGGCGCGATAGCTTTTGTTAGCGGTGACGCCGGTGAGCTATTGTATTCTCCTACAGTGTGTAGTGAAACATGTTTAGCTATTCCTCGTCCTGCAGAGATGATACTTGTAAGAATCGTACTTTATTCGTCACCATGGAGGCGAGGATTAGTGATTTAGAAGTAGCTAAAACACTGCCGACTGCGGATGTATGTTAGCTGCTAGCTAGCTAGCTATGTTTTAAAGCACCTCTTCCTGAGGGTGTTTCAGTGGAATAGCTTCACCTTTATCGTCAGTTTTAAGCCAAAATGCGTCCGTTCTCCCTTTTCTGTCTACAAACCATGTCTGCTTGTACAAACCCCGTTTCCATATGAGTTGGGAAATTGTGTTAGATGTAAATATAAACGGAATACAATGATTTGCAAATCCTTTTCAACCCATATTCGATTTAATACACTACAAAGACAAGAAATTTGATGTTCAAACTCATAAATTTGCAAATAATAATTAACTTAGAATTTCATGGCTGCAACACGTGCCAAAGTAGTTTGGAAAGGGCATGTTCACTACTGTGTTACATGGCCTTTCCTTTTAACAACACTCAGTAAACGTTTGGGAACTGAGGAGACACATTTTTGAAGCTTCTCTGGTGGAATTCTTTCCCATTCTTGCTTGATGTACAACTTAAGTTGTTCAACAGTCCGGGGGTCTCCGCTGTGGTATTTTAGGCTTCATAATGCGCCACACATTTTCAATGGGAGACAGGTCTGGACTACAGGCAGGCCAGTCTAGTACCCGCACTCTTTTACTATGAAGCCACGTGGATGTAACACGTGGCTTGGCATTGTCTTGCTGAAATAAGCAGGGGCGTCCATGGTAACGTTGCTTGGATGGCAACATATGTTGCTCCAAAACCTGTATGTACCTTTCAGCATTAATGGCGCCTTCACAGATGTGTAAGTTACCCATGTCTTGGGCACTAATACACCCCCATACCATCACAGATGCTGGCTTTTCAACTTTGCGCCTATAACAATCCGGATGGTTCACTTTGGTCTGGAGGACAGTTTCCAAAAACAATTTGAAATGTGGACTCGTCAGACCACAGAACACTTTTCCACTTTGTATCAGTCCATCTTAGATGAGCTCAGGCCCAGCGAAGCCGACGGCGTTTCTGGGTGCTGTTGATAAACGGTTTTCGCCTTGCATAGGAGAGTTTTAACTTGCACTTACAGATGTAGCGACCAACTGTAGTTACTGACAGTGGGTTTCTGAAGTGTTCCCGAGCCCATGTGGTGATATCCTTTACACACTGATGTCGCTTGTTGATGCAGTGCAGCCTGAGGGATCGAAGGTCACGGGCTTAGCTGCTTACGTGCAGTGATTTCTCCAGATTTTCTGAACCCTTTGATGATATTACGGACCGTAGATGGTGAAATCCCTAAATTCCTTGCAATAGCTGGTTGAGAAAGATTTTTCTTAAACTGTTCCACAATTTGCTCACGCATTTGTTGACAAAGTGGTGACCCTCGCCCCATCCTTGTTTGTGAATGACTGAGCATTTCATGGAATCTACTTTTATACCCAATCATGGCACCCACCTGTTCCCAATTTGCCTGTTCACCTGTGGGATGTTCCAAATAAGTGTTTGATGAGCATTCCTCAACTTTATCAGTATTTATTGCCTTTCCCAACTTCTTTGTCACGTGTTGCTGGCATCAAATTCTAAAGTTAATGATTATTTGCAAAAAAAAAAAAAATGTTTATCAGTTTGAACATCAATTATGTTGTCTTTGTAGCATATTCAACTGAATATGGGTTGAAAATTATTTGCAAATCATTGTATTCCGTTTATATTTACATCTAACACAATTTCCCAACTCATATGGAAATAGGGTTTGTACATGTGGTGCATGTTGAGCACATTCTAACAAACAACCTCGCCTTGTTGAGTGTGTGTCCAGTAAATGCAACAGCTGATTGAATTAGCCGGGACCAATACTGCTGAGCCAACATGATAGGCTTTTTTTTATGTCGGTGCAGGAATTTAAAAGAAGTGACACCAGAGAACATTGAGCATGACGTCTTAAAGCTGATGTCTTTTCCATGATATCACTGACTGTGATCGCCACTAATGCGCCTTTTTGGATACCTCGCTCGTCCTTATCTCCGCCTCCATGACTCTTCCTTGAATGCGAGTGTGTCCTCAGCGTGGTTCAGATGAGGCAAAAAAGTGAGGAGGTGAAAAGGAGGTCAGTCGATGGTGGTGGTTTGACCGAGACGACAATAAATTACCATTTTAGTGGCTTGTGGTAACTAAGAGGAGAACAAAGAACGTGGGGATGGAAAAGGTTACATCATCAGCTGGCACACTCTGACTTTGTGTGTGTGTGTGTGTGTGTGTGTGTGTGTGTGTGTGTGTGTGTGTGTGTGTGTGTGTGTGTGTGTGTGTGTGTGTGTGTGTGTGTGTGTGTGTGTGTATTTCTACCCTTCTTGAGACATCAACACAGAAAAGTACCTTCCATATGAGGAGCGGTGAATAAGTTAGGACATAAATCATGGTCCCAATACGGAAAACCATTGCATCTAATAGAGAATGTCTCATTTGCACCCCTGGTGGTGAAATCTATCAAAATTAGGGTGGTCCCAAAAAGAAGGGATTTTTCAAATTGACTGTGTCGGAAATAACAAGTGTGTGTAAAAATTTGAAGTGCTCCCCCTCTGGCCAACATATGTAATAACAATAAATTGAAATGCGCTGTCTATGACCAAGATTAATTAAATTAAATATGTATGTAGAGATGTAATGTAATAACTTGAAGTAAATAATGAAGATTAAAAACCAATTACAAACAAATAATTCCCCCAAAAATAAAATAACTAAAAACAGTCTTTTTCTCACAATGTGTCAACTTTTTTCTTATAAAATTGGGAACAATTTCTCATATTCTTTCTGTTTCTGTAATATTGCAATATTTTCTCGTAAAATTATTACTTTTTTTTAATGTAAAATTATTACTTTTCAATGCAAAATGTAAAATTAGGACTTTTATCACAATATTGCCCATTTTTTTGTGATTCTTGTAAAATAATGAAATTTTTTGAGTAAAATGATGACTTTTGTCACAGTTTTGCCCAGTAAAATTCTGAGTGTTGTTATAATAGTGCCAACATTTTAAAGTTTTCTTATAAAATTGTGACTTTTGTTGGGTAAAATTTCAACTCTTTTCATAAAATTGCCAACATTTTAAGCTTTTCTTGTAAAATTCCAACTTTTGCACAAATGTTCAGTTTTTTTTGAAAACTTTTGACTTGCGTTGTGTAAAATTACGACTTTTATTATAATACTGCCAAAATTCTAAGTTTTACTTGTGAAATTGTGACCTTTTGTGTGTGTGTGTGTGTGTGTGTGTGTGTGTGTGTGTGTGTGTGTGTGTGTGTGTGTGTGTGTGTGTGTGTGTGTGTGTGTGTGTGTGTGTGTGTTTTCTTGTATTTCTCCCCTTTTTGAGACATCAATGAGGAAAAGTACCTTCCATATGAGGACCAGTGAACAAGTTAGGACATAAATCATGGTCCCAATACGGAAAACCATTGCATCTAATAGAGAATGTCTCATTTGCACCCCTGGTGGTGAAATCTATCAAAATTAGGGTGGTTCCAAAAAGGACGTATTTTTCAAATTGACTGAGTGTCGGTTTTAAAAGTGCTCCCCCTCTGGTCAACATATGAAATAACAAGTGTGTGTAAAAATTTGAAGTGCTCCCCCTCTGGCCAACATATGTAATAAGTGTGTGTAAGAAATTGAAATGCACCCCCTTTGTCCAAAATAAAAAAAACAATAAAATCAATCTGAATAGAATAGAATAGAATATAGAGACATACTGTAATAACTTGATGTAAATAATGAAGATTAAAAACCATCCATCCATCCATCCATCTTCTTCCGCTCATCCGAGGTCGGGTCGCGGGGGCAGCAGCCTAAGCAGGGAAGCCCAGACTTCCCTCTCCCCAGCCACTTCGTCCAGCTCCTCCCGGGGGATCCCGAGGCGTTCCCAGGCCAGCCGGGAGACATAGTCTTCCCAACGTGTCCTGGGTCTTCCTCGTGGCCTCCTACCGGTCGGACGTGCCCTAAACAACTCAACCAATTACAAACAAAAAATTTTAAAAAACTGTTCTACTAAAAAACGTATTTTAATAATAAATATTTAATAATAATTAAATAAATAAATACATATATAGAGACATAATGTAATAACTTGAAGTAAATAATGTAGATTAAAAAACAATTACGAACAAAAAATTCCCCAAAATATAAAATAACTTAAAGCAGTCTTTTTCTCACAGTGTGTCGACTTTTTTCTTATAAAATTGGGAACAATTTCTCATATTCTTTCTGTTTCTGTAATGTTGCAAAATTTTCCCGTAAAATTATTACTTTTTTATGTAAAATTATTACTTTTTAATGCAAAATGGCGACGTTTGTCATATAAAATTCTGACTTTTATCACAATCTTGCCCATTTTTTTGTTGTTCTTGTAAAATGGTGACATTTTTTTGAGTAATATTATGACTTTTGTCATAGTTTTGCCAAGTAAAATTCCAATTACTATCATAATATTTTGACAACATTTTTAGAGTTTTTATAAAATTG